>NC_092052.1:124271209-124573917 GCF_003086295.3 Arachis hypogaea
CACTTTTGAAATATTTAGACAGGTCTGACGCTGATCTTGCATTAGCCGAAGCTCACAAAGGAATTTGTGGAATACACTCCGGGGCAAGAAGCTTGGCAAAGAAAATACTTTGCGCCGGTTTTTATTGGCCGACGTTGTAAGAGGACAGTAGACAAAAGGTTTGAACTTGCGACCACTATCAAAAGTATGCTCCGATCATTAACATACCGGCCGAACACCTTCACTAGTCAATAGTAATAAGTTGGCCATTCAACCAATGGGGAATCGATATCCTCGGGCCATTCCCCACTGCCCCAAGACAGGTAAAATATTTGGTCGTTGCCATCGACTATTTCTCTAAATGGATTGAAGCACAGCCTTTAGTGAGAATCACATCCTCCCAAATGATATCCTTTGTTTGGAAAAATATCATATGCCGATTTGGTATTCCTCGCCATATTGTCACTGACAATGGTCGGCAGTTTACCGACCATAATTTCAAAGATTTTTTGCAGAATCTAAAGATAAAGCAACACTTCTCATATGTGGAACACCTGCAATCTAACGGATTAGCCGAAGCTGCTAATAAGGTCCTCCTTCATGCCTTGAGGAAAAAGCTCGACCACACCAAGGGACTTTGGGCCAAACTTGTTCCAGAAGTATTGTGGTCGTACAATACTACGATGCATTCAACCACCAAGGAAACCCCATTTCGCTTGGTATATGGGTCCGAGGCAATGATTTCGCTGGAGATTTCACAACACTCCATGCGAGCGCAAGCCGAGCATCATGATCAAGCTCGCCGAGCAGAGCTTGACTTAATAGAAGATGTTAGGAATACAATAGCCATTCGCCACCAAGCTCTACAACAGCAGATTGGCCGGCGACATGATAAAAGGGTCCAACCAAGATCATTTAACATTGGAGATCTGGTACTTAGAAAAACTGAAGAAGCTCGCCGACCTTCCTCCCACGGAAAGCTTGCAGCAACCTCGGATGGTCCTTACCGAGTGCTGGAAGTCCTCAGACGAGGAGCTTACAAACTAGAACAATTGGATGGCACCAGAATCCCAAATACATGGAATGTCAATTCTTTAAAGCAATATTACAGTTAGCAAGAAGCAGCATGCTAGTACTCTTTTTCCTGACTTGAGATTTTTCCCAAAAAGGGTTTTGCTCAAGGAGGTTTTAATGAGGCTAGCTTACCTGGACTCATTTGTAAAGGTACTGCTTTGAATAAATTTTACCTCTATTTATAAAAATTTTCTGACAACATATTCTTCTTATAAGTCAAGTCAGTTTCGATTTATCAAACAAAATCAAAAGCGAATTTCTCATCACACCAGAAATCACCCTTTTAACAGAAAAATAGACACTATGCTAAGCAATGCTTAAGCAAAACACAGCTAACAAATCCCTTTCAAGGGTATCCGACAAAGTAATTAGGAACAGCCAAAACCTAATTACACAGATCAATTAAGCGCAAACAAAATGAAACAGTCATGATTCATGGTTCCCCGACAAAAGCAAATATAAAAGCAAAAACAACCAAACGGTGTACATTCAAAATACAAAGCAGTTAATCAACCAAGTTATCACCCCCCTTTTCAACAACCTCTTCATCATCTACAAGCTGACCGTCTCGAATCACCTTACTCGGGTCCATTGACGAAAAGTCTCCGTCAAGCACAAGAAACTTAACCTGAGTCACAGCTCGTTCAAAGCCTTCAGCAAAGGCATCAAGAATATCTCCTTCTTTATTGCTTTTGAACTCCTTCATTTGTAAGGTCAGCTCGATAACTCGCTTGTTTATATCTTCCAGGTCATTATCTTTCTTTTTTAGTAACTCAGCAACCTTCTTGCGACTTTCCTTCTCAACTTTCAGCTCATTTTCTACCTCAGAAAACTTTTTCTTTAATTCAGTCAGGGCTAGTTCCTTTGAACTCAATTGTTCTTTCAAAATAGCACCCCCTGCAGTCTTGAGTACAACTTTCTTGTGTTTTTTCTCCTAACTGCGGCCGATACAGGCCAAACGAAACCCCAGCACCTATAATCATAGGCTTAGAATTAGAATAACTATAATCTTTCATATAAAGACACATAATTATTATAAACCTGACCTGAAGAAATTGATCAACTTTTATATCCCCAGCTTCTTCCACCCGGGTTATATTTGAAAAACTTTGAACAACCTCGTCTGCAACGACGTTAAAAGGAAACCCCCGATCCCAAACCGATGATCCATCCCCGTCGTTTTCAAAAACATGAAGCTTGTCTTGTTTTACTATAAAGCTCGATAAATCTTCGAGCTGCACCACTCCATCTTTGCGCTCTTCATCGTTGATAACAATCATGTCGGCCTTTCTCTTCTTAAAAACAATCCCTTTCTTCTTGGGTGGGGGCTGGTTGACTTCACCCCCAGCGTCCATCTTTTCTGGGTTTGAGGAAGAACCTTCAAAGTTCTTTGATTTAAACCGAGCTCTTAAGGTAGAGGCAGACACTCCAGGAAATTTTTCAGCTGTAAAATAAAGCATATAATAATATCAGTAAAGCAAATATTCAAATATAGGCAAATATGAAAAAATCCTGATCATCTCACCAAAATACTCCATCACAGATGACTTATTCTCTTCCCATGGAAGCAATTCAGACACAGATATCATACCTCCCTTATCTACCATTTCAATTAGAAAAGATATGATACACTCATTTCGACTAGTTATCAGTTCAGGGCCTAATATATGTTGCGGTTGGCAACACCAATACAATGGGAATTTTTACCCCAAATGCTCATCTAGATAAAATGGAAAATCTTTGTCCACTGACTTCACCTTCAAGAACATTTCTTTGAAATATTTGAAAGAAGATTTATATAATTTAAAAACAGAAAAGCCAGGAGTACTATTTAAGTTAACCCACAACCCCTTCTACACCCCTTTGGCTTGGAACAGTGAAAAGAAAAGCTCCAGCTCCAGTTCAATTTCAACAAATTGCATCAAAACCTGGAAGCACTTTATAAATGCCCACCTGTTAGGATGAACTTGTGACGGCGCGTAGTTCATTTGTTTGAGAATGTCGCATTCAAATTGGGTAAATAGGAGTTGAACGCGTAATTCTTCCAGTACACAACTGTACATAAAAAAAAGCTTTTAAAGTCCCTTTTCCTATGAAAAACAAGATCAGAATGGTTGCATGGCAGCAATTCCAACCGAAATTCTGGTTTCACTATCCTAGATAACTTAACTTCATTCACACTATCTTTATCAAAAAACAGGGAAGCTCGTATTTTGATGTCATCATCAACCCAATCGTAAGACTCATTGTCTTTAACCTTGGGCAACAATTTTCCTTTCTTCTCACTCATTTTTTGATAAAACCAGAAAAAAGCTTGCGAAAAGAAATAGAATGGGAGGAAGAATGTCACTAACCTCTGGTACTCATTGTGTTTAAAAGCTTCTGGATAGGCACGGCAAGTCTATTGCAGGAAACAAAGAGTTAACCCCCCAACCATTCATTTACTTAACTCTTTGAATCTATAATAAAAATCTATACCATTAAATGAAACCCACTTTCAACGGTTATAAACAAACCTTGGAACTTGTACCCACCTAGGGAAAATAATAAATAAAGTTATACATATCTTGAACACTGGGAAGCATTATAGTTACATGCCCAAGCCTTTCCAGTTACTTCTAAGTAACTTTAAATGAGATACGCTGACCTGGGGGCACCATGTACCGAGCTATAACTCATTAATTATAAAAGCTCAACCTATCTCTTTAAAGCCAGGTCAAGCTTGGGGGCTGTGATATGACCAGTAAACATCGGTTACAAGTTATAGCTCGGTAACGTCTAATTCCTAGTCATAACCGTCGTATTCATAATAGCCATAAACAACCTTCAATCGATAACGTCGGATACACAATTAATCCTCTCTCTGGGCGTTACACCCCAAGGGAAATGGCCGACCTTGTCCACTAGAGTATAAAACGGACGAGAAAACTATAGAAGGTATGCAACTTCTCCTAAAGAAATAACTCTCATCTATTTTACACTAACTTGAGCGTCGGAGTGCCTTTGCAGGTATCCACCTCCACTGTTCCTCTGCTTGCCGACATATATCGCGTTCCAGCTGAGGAGTCTACCGATCTTCACCAGAAGACGAGCTATACTTTGGATTAATCAGGCAAGAACAAGTATATATATGAATATTATATATATAATAAAGTTATAAAAATAGATGATTATAATTAAAGTTTTTTATATTTAAATTAAAGTAAAATTCAAACTAACAATGCAATCTTGTATTAAGAGATCATATAATAAACTATCACTAAAATTAGCTACTATCGTGATTTTAATATATAATAATCTAGCATAACCTTTTTAATATATAATAATCTATAATATATTAATATTACACAACACCGTAACTACAACATTACAATGCTTTGTACAAGAATTTAAAGAAATAAAAGACAGAAAAGGTCAATCTTGTACTAGATTTCGCTGGTATGAGTTGTGAGATGGGTTAAGAATTTGTTAATTTTGGGATTCTTGGGACGACAGAGAATGATACTTGTAAAGATATTTTGACGCTCAAATAAGAAAGGATATAAAAGATATAAGTTAGGATTAAGAATGTGTAACGTACATAAGGGAGTCATTGACTCCTTTTATATAGTTTAAAGTTGTTGTATTATCTCATCTTATTGGCTAAGATAAAGAAAGTGTTTAAATTTGAATATTGGTTAGGGATTTATGGTTAGCGGGCCGATTTGAGCCACGGTGGTGGCCTGAGCCCAAATAATCGGATCGTAACTGCTTCGATGGGGGATATCCAAAGACCGAATCCGAAACAGCTATCCCTGGAACAAGATACTGAGCGTTGCTCGGTCTCATCGCTTGGAAAGAGTTTGCTTTGCTATGTGGTTTGGAAGTCCAGGTAGCCATGAGCCTGGCATGGGCGGTGGAGTATCGTCTAGGTTCTATTGTTAAGATTGAGAAACAGGGCCGTGCATTCAACCATTTTAGGGACCGCTTGTTACGTCCGGAAGTTTTTCCTGTGTCACCGAAAATGGGTTGATGAGGTTTTGTGATTTTTGGCCAAGATCAGGGGGTCCGCACGTGTTCAAGTTGCTGGGCTATCGCGTTTCTTCTAAAGGGGTTTCATCTACTGCATTTTCTAAGGCGTCATAATGACGCTTAGTGGGAGGAGAGAGGTTTCGTTGTTTTTTTCCTTTTGCCTCCGCCCTTTCGTGTTTTCTTTTTGAAACGTTAGGAGGGGGTTTATTTATTCTCATTGTAACTGTTTCTTCTCCTTCTTTGCTCTTTTACTTTCTTATAAATGCTTTCTGCATAGTTTTCTAGTGTTATACTCTGTTTGGGTTTGCTAAACGTTCGGTGGGCTTGTAGTGCTGTGTCTCCCTACACGTTATTGCTTCATTTCTATCGCTTTCTCTCTAAGAACCAGGTTGGTATTTTTTGTTACTCTGATTGTTTATTTTGCTTCTGCATTTTCTTTTTGTTTATTGTTTCTGCATTTTTGCATGCTCCTACATTTAATGATGGGGAAATATTGATGGGGATATTGCGTTTGGTGTAGTTTTAAGGGTTTTAGAGGTTTTGTTTTGATTGTGGTTTTAGTATAAGTAGGAATTCCCTGTATGTTTGCGTTTCTGAGTAGTGAGCTGACAGTGGTGGACCTATTTGGATATAGGTATGATGCAGTTCAGGGGACCCAGGACCTATCTTCTCGACAGGGGGTATGTTGAACCGTTACCATTGGGTAACATCCGACATGTCGGGCACGTCTTCTCGATTGGATGAGGGGGACCTCCAAAGGCTCCGGGTTGAAGGGGCTGTGTTGGGAGGTCGTGAAGAGGCAGGGTGGTATGATTTGGTACTCGCCGATGAGAACGAGAGGTTTTGCTACCTTAATTTGCATTCCTCTCGTGTCCCAGACTGGATTTGGGTGCACAAACCCTTATTTACCAAGTTAGGGTTCGGTTGCCTTTTTCTGAATTCTAGATGGCTTTCTTAAACCGGGTTTTCGCACTGCCATCTTAGCTGCATCCAAATAGCTGGGCAACTATTTGGACCTTTGAGTTGGTCTGCGATTTTTTGAAGATACCGGCCTGGATCGAGGTCTTCTTATTTTTCTTCTTATGCACCATTCCGCACAAGGAGGAAAAATACCGGAAGGGGTACATCTCCTTCCGAGCCCAGACGAACAGCCGACTCTTTGACTTGTTTGAAGATTTATTTCATTGCTTCAAGGCGGAGTAATTCTAGGTTTGTCCCATCAAATGCTGTCATCTTTTTTGGCTTTCGCCGGTGGGGGAGTGCTGGATTTGCCCGTATTGGAATTTCAGGGCTGGGGCTTTTTATATGACAAGGGTGACCTATGAGGGGTTGTCTCCCAAAAATAAGAAAATTGCCGATGTTTTTGTCGGTGCTGTTTGGGGATCGGCTTCTGAATCTTTGCGACGTGATGGGGGATCCTGAGGCGAGTAGGTCTTATGTTGGTAGGTCCTTTTGTTTGTTGAGTTTGCTTGTTTATCTGTTTCCGATCTCGTAACTTATGATTTTGTTCTTTTTTTCTTTTCTTGTAGTTGGGAAGGCTGACAGGCTGACAACTTTGCAGTGCTTGAAGGTGGCCTTTATTCAAGAGCCAAAAGGAGGGGTGGAAGGACCATCTCAATCGATGCCTCCGGTAGCTTCCATCCCTAGTTCCCAGAACATCTCGCAAGAGATCATTCAAAAGGGGGTTGTTGGGGATGACGATCTTCAGAAGATCTTAATTCTTGAGCCTGACAAGAAGCGCAAGAGGCTTGAAGGGGGTAATCATGAGGGTGTTAGCACTGGAGTGGTTACTCCTTGTATAATGAACATGTCTTTTAATGTTCCCAGTTTTATTGACCGTCATCTTCTGCCCGGTATTACTGAGTTTTTCAAGGATTGTGATCTCTCAGGTCAAGCCAAGTCGGTTTACCGTGCTCTTCTCCGATCTGCTGCTATTATCTAGAAAGCTGAGCTTGCATTTTTGCAAACTCTTCATCTAGATGGAAAGCTTCGGCAGGCTTAGGTAGATCTGGGCATTTTGAAGGGGCAGTTGGAGGCGGCTGAGTTGACCAGGGCAAAGGCGGCCAAGGATGCCGAGGATGCGGGTGCTAAGATTGATGAGAGAACTTTTGCGTGGTCTTGAAATTTGCGGATAAATCCTCGTTGCAAGTATAGTTTCTAAACCTTCAAAAGTCCTTTCATACAAATATTTTGGTTGTCACAAGTAACAAACCCCTTTAAAATTGATAACCGAGTATTTAAACCTCGGGTCGTCTTCTCAAGGAATTGCAGGGAGGTATGTTCTTATTATTGGTTATGAGTTTGTAAATTGGGGAAATTTGGAGTTTGGGCAATGGGCACAGGTATATTTTCAAAGTAATAAAAATAAATAAATAACTGAAAAATAAACTTTTGGCAAGGTATGAGAAATTGGAAGTCCAGACTTAGTTATCCTTATCAACAATAATGAAAGTTGAATCTTAATTCCACTTAGTTAACCTTTGCTATAACAAGGGAAGGTCAAGTGACTAATTAGTTAGATCTTTGAATCCTAGTTAATTCCTAAGAAAAGATTGGGATTATTGAAGATCAATTCAATTAGCAAGGATAACAATTATCAATTATGCTGTTGAATTGGATAACTCCTAAGTTACTGATTTCTTAACCAAGACCAAAAGGGAAAATATCTAAATTAAATTAAAAGCATTCATGTAAATAAAGCAATCAAACTACGTCTAAATATAAATTCAAGTCATAACATGGAAAGGTTCACAAGCCAATTGGGCAACATAAATCAAATACAAATAAAAGTATTAGAGTATCTGAAAGTAAAAGAGAAATATAAAGTAAAAGGAATATTGAACCTGGGATTGAGAGTCACTCCTAAAACTAAGAGAAGTCCTAAATCCTAATCCTAAGAGAGAGGAGAGAACCTCTCTCTCTAAAAACTACATCTACTCCTAAAATTGTGAATGTGAAAGCTTGTTTATGAATGGATGTATTCCCCCACTTTATAGCTTCTAATCTGTGTTTTCTGGGCCGCAAACTGGGTCAGAAACAGCCCAGAAATCGCTGGAGAAGAATTCAAACACGCTGATTTCCGTCACTGCGACGCGGCCGCATGGATCACGTGGTCGCATCGCCTAGCGTCAGAAAAACTATAGCATATTATATATCAAATCGAAGCCCCGGACGTTAGCTTTCCAATGCAACTGGAACCGCGTCATTTGGACCTCTGTAGCTAAAGTTATAGCCGTTTGAGTGCGAAGAGGTCAGGCTGGACAGCTTAGCAATTTCTCCAACTTCTTGTATTCCTTCCACTTTTGCATGCTTCCTTTCCATCCTCCAAGCCATTCCTGCCTTATAATATCTAAAAATACTTAACACACATATCAAGGCATCTAATGGTAATAAGAGAGGATTAATAATAAGCAAATATAAGATCAAAGAAGCATATTTTCAATCAAAACACATAATTAGGAAGGAAATATAAAACCATGCAAATAGTATGAATAAGTGGGTAAAGAGTTAATAAAAACTACTCAATTGAGTACAAGATAAACCATAAAATAGTGGTTTATCAAAGATCCTGAGGTTGTCAGAGCGGGAAACCAAGCTGTCAATTCAGGTGGCTAGGGACCAGAAGCTGGCTCTTGACGCCGAGAATGCTGTTGTTGGTACTATTTTTGAGGTGGAGGTAGCGAAGGCTGAGGTGGAAAGCTTGAAGAAATGGAATTCTAGTTTTCTAGCCAGGTTTTGAAGGCTCAAGTCCAGTTTTTGGCTCCGGATGTGGGCATGTTCGTGATGGGAGCTTTTCGAACCGTGAAGGATGGCCAGATCGCAGACTTGGAGTAGTTTGTTTATGTTTTCTATTTTATTTGATAAGTTTGTAAGCCGTCTATTCGGCATTATACTTTACTTTTGTGCAACAATTTTCTTTTATTTGATAAGTTTGTAGACTATTTTCTCCGCTCTTTAAACTGCTTTGGGTGCCCTGTTTTGCTTGTGTATGAATAGTGGGACGTTTTAAATACTTATGTTTATTTTATGGATAGATGTTTGTTTATTTTGTTCGTTCCGTTGGTTTGATGAGAATGCGAGGAAATGTCTTTAAAAAGGAAATGTTTAAATGACTTTTCTTAAGGATCGGGTCTCATTAAAACGTCACGTCGTGGGTAGGGAAGAGTGCCTGAGAAAATGTTAGACAAAACAAAGATAATGATAAACGAGAAATGAAAAATAAAGAAAGATAACAGAATAACAAAATGACCTTAATCTTGCTAAAGGTATTAGGTTGGCGGGATGTCTTTATGTGTAGTAGTGTCGTATGTTTGCTGCGTCCATGACCTCGGTAACTCAGTCCCGTTGAGTCATTTGAGTTTGTAGGATCCTTTTTCAATAATGGACTTGAATCGGCAGGGGACCTCCTAATTGGGTGTAAGCTTTCATTCTCCCGGGGTGGGGGGACTGATGTCGTTGCAAAAGGCCGATTTGCCATTATCATACTAAGTTGGTGGGAGCTGCATGGTGAAGGTTGGCATGGACTTGGCATTTCCTGTAGCTTTTGACCAATTGGAAGAAATCTCTGGCGATGGTGGGCCAGAAGTACCCGGCACGGATAACCTTTTAGGCTAGGGTTTTTTCCCCAACATGGTGGCCATAGCATCCTTCGTGAATATCACAAAGTATGTAATTCGTGTCGCCAGGTTCTATACATTTGAAGAGGGATTGGGATAGTCCCTGTTTGTACCGTTACTGATAAACCACTATTTTATGGTTTATCTTGTGCTCAATTGAGTAGATTTTATCAATCTTTCATACACTTATTCATATGATTTGCATGAGTTTACGTTTTCCTTCCTGATTTTGTGATATGATTGAAAACATGCTTCTTTGGTCTTAATTTTGATATGTTTAACCTTCTCTTATTACCATTCGATGCCTTGATATGTGTGTTAAGTGTTTTCAGAGATTACAGGACAGGAATGGCTTAGAGGATGGAAAGGAAGCATGCAAAAGTGGAAGGAATACAAGAAGTTGAAGGAACTGCAAAGCTGTCAGCCTGACCCTCTCGCACTAAAACGACCATAACTTGAGCTACAAGGGTCCAAATGACGCGGTTCTAGTTGTGTTGGAAAGCTAACATCTGGGGCTTCGCAATGATATATAATTTGTCATAGCTGCTTCAAAGTCAGGCTACGCGAACGCGTGGATCACGCGGACGCGTGACCTGGCAGAAACGCAATCCACGCAAACGCGTGGACGACGCTTCCGCGTCACTTTCCCGCGACCTGTACGTACCAGAATACACTGGGGGCAATTTCTGGGCTGTTTTTGACCCAGTTTTCGGCCCAGAAAATACAGATTAGAGGCTATAAAGTAAGGGAATGCATCCATTCATGAGGGAGGTCTTCAACAATTCACTTTTCATAATTTAGATGTAGTTTTTAGAGAGAGAGGTTCTCTCCTCTCTCTTAGGTTTTAGGATTAGGATTCCTCTTAAAGGATTTAGGATTTTTTATTATTTCAACTTACAATTTCTTCTGAGCTCCAGGTTCAATGTTCCTTTTACTTATTTTCTCAATTTAGTTTATGAACTCTTTATGTTCAGATTGATTTTCTATTTAATATAATTTGAGGTATTTCAGAATTATGATTGCTTTCCTTTATTTATATAAATAATTTGAATTTTTCTCTTTTGGTTTTGGTTGATTAATTGGTAACTCTTGAGTTGTCAAACTCATCGTGATTGATAATTGCTATCTTTGCTGATTGATTTAAATTCCTATAACTCTAGTCTTTCCTTAGGAGTTGACTAGGACTTTAGGTGTTAAATTGATTTATCCACTTGACTTACCTTCATAGTTAGAGGTTGACTGAGTGGGAGCAAAATATAATTCTCATCACCATTGATAAGGATAACTAGGATAGGACTTCTAGTTTTCATACATTGCCAAGAGTTTTCTTAGCTATTGATTTATTAATTCCTGCAATTTATTTCCCTTGTTCAAACCTTTTAAAAAAATCCAAAATTCTACCTTTTCCGTAACTAATAATAAGAACACCTCCCTGCAATTTCTTGAGAAGACGACCCGAGGTTTGAATACTCGGTTATCAATTTTATTGGGTTTGTTACTTGTGACAACCAAACGTTTGTACGAAAGGGATTCCTTGCCGGTTTAGAAGCTATACTTGCAACGAGGGTTTATTTGTGAAAATTCTAGATCGTGCGAGAGTTTCGTTCGTCAAAATGGCGCCGTTGCCGGGGAATTGCAAACGTGTGCCTTATTATTGGTTATTGTAAATATTTAATTTTTGCTTGTTTATTTGTTTTTATTTTTGTTTTTATTTTTGATTTTTCGTAAATTAAGAGGTTATTGCTCTTTATTTTAATTGATTTTTTTTTTGAAAATCACAAAAAAAAAATTTATATCCTTTTCAAAATCTTATCTTATCTTATTTCAAAAATCAAATTTCAAATTTCAATATTTAAATTCAAAAATTCAAAATCCAAATTTAAAATTTTAAATTTAAAATTTTAAAAATCAAACATTTTTAAAATTTAAATCTTTTTCAAATCTTTATCTTATATTGTTGACTTTTTCAAAATTCAAATTTCAAATTTTAAAATTCAAAATTTAATTTTTAAATTCAAAATTTAAATTTCAATAACCTTTTATTTTAAATTTGTTTTTATTTTTAATTTTTATTAGCTACTATGAATTCTCACCCCTTTGGCTATGAGTTTGGTTACAATCATGTTACAGGAAGAGGAGATTACAATGAAAGCTTGGGTCATAGATGGGACAATCAAAGATGGGAGGAGCCACAAGGATTTGTTCAACCCTCTTGGCGACAACCACCTCCAAGGCACTATCAACAACCATTCTATGATGCGCACCAAGACAATGGTTATGGTGGACCTCTTCGTGATAATCAACACCCACCACAAAATACCTATGAACCTCCTCCTCCACGTAATTTTGAACCACCATACTCACAAGTCCATTACCACCAAACACCACCATATGACCCTAACCTATATCCACCACACCAACCACCATATGAACCACACCCAGAACCACCACCTCAATATTCACCATCTCCATATCCTTATCAAGAAGAACCACCTTCCTATTATGAACCCTTTCTCCAAAATAATGAACCCTCCTATCCACCCCAAACCTCGATGGAGAAAGCACTTACCGATCTAAACTCTGCTATACAAGCTCTCGTCGCCCGAATTGGACCACCGAATACCTTCAACAATCAACCCTCAAGCTCTAGTGCACTTCCTTTTCAATCCCATAATGATCTTTCTATCCCATCATCACCCTCCCTGGAAGAGCACCCACATCCATCAATCCAAGAGCAACATGATCCCAATGATGCTATTGATACTGAACAAGAGAGAAAGGATCATCTTTGCAAATCCATACTTCATAAGGAGCTAGAGGAGGCACTAAGGGTGAAGGTAGAAGTGACCTTTGCAGATGAAGGAGTAGTTGAAGGGAGTTGTCATAGAAAAGAAATCATCAAGGAGGAGTACGATTTTATACTTAAACAACTGGACAAAGCAGTAATTATTGAAAAGGAAAAAGTGGTTGCAGACTTAGGAGATGCTGAACCTTCATGGAAAAGTCAGGTTATAGAACCTCCTTCCAAGGCGATTGAAATTGATGCTGAGGAGGGTGAACAACCTCCAAGGCATATCATAGTTGAAGGCTTGGAAGAGGTTGGTCAAGAGATGGAGATTAAAGAAGAAGAAGCATAGCCTCCCATGCCCTTGGTGGGCAATGAAGAAGAGATTGAATTGGAAGAAAGCTACCAAGAGGAAGAGGTTGATATTGAAGAAACTTGCAAAGAGGTGGAAGTTGTCAAAGAAGAGCACAAGGGAGTGGAGCTTGCAAGTTCGTTAGAAATACCTCCCCCTAAGTTGCCATCATCCTTCACAATATTCAAGTGGGTTAAATTCATATCCCTTAGCTTTCTAATTCCACTTGAATATGGGCTACTGGAGACGGATGGTCAACCTAGAGCTCTTTGTGGCATTAAGAGTAAGAGGAAGATGGTTAGTGGTTGGAGTTGTCAAGCAAGGTTCAACATGGTTGTGTGCTCAAAGTTTAAATGCAAGGGTTGGTGTAAAGCTCAACTGAATGGGTCTAGGAAGTTGTTTGGCCGCTTTAGTGAGAATTCAGATTGCTTGCTACCCGGATGGAATCATAATGATCAACAAGAAGACGGGTGCAAAAGCAAGGTTTGGGACCCCGGAATTCAGTCTAGAAATCAACACTCTTGGGGCCTTGTCACTTGCTTTAACCTGCTTGAAGGCTTTCTGCGCCTAGTTTGGGATCCTGGAGGCCATTGGAATTCCAAACATTGGTGGAGATTTTTGGATGAATACAAGCACAAGCCACCATAACAGGGAGCTCACCAAATGTCCAACTTAAGGACTTTAACTAAAAGTGCTAGGTGGGAGACAACCCACCATGGTATGATCGTTCCTTTTTTTCAACTATAATTTTATTTAGTTTTGTTTGTTTTTGAATTTTATTTTATTTCATTGAACCTGGAATTATTCATAACATCTGCATACTGCATTCTGCATTTTGTATTTAATAAAAAAATAAAATAAAATAAAATACAATAAAATTTGCACATGACGCGTAAGCGTCGCTGACGCGTCCGCGTCACAAGTGCATTAGAAAGAAAAGAAAAGTGAACAGAGAGTCACGCGAGAGCGTGGCTGGAGGTGTGCCTTAGGCGCAAATATGCCCATGCGACCGCATCGCCGACGCGGTCGCGTCATTTGGAAAATAAGCCTCCCACGCGTCCGCGTCACCCACTCGAATGCGTGGCCCTGTGACATCGACGTAAATGGGTATATGGCAGTAAGTTATGATGGAGTGGGGCTGGACCCATGCTGGAAGCACAAGCCCACTCACGCGAACGCGTGCCCCATGCGTCCGCGTCATTTTTCAGTGTATAGCCATTCACGCGATCGCGTCAACCACGCGACCGCGTCACCCTCAAATTTGGAAAAAAAAATTGTTTCGAACAGAGAGTTGCACGAACGCGAGGCTGCTCTCGCGCCAATCGCACCACTCAACTCACGCGACCGCGTGACGTACGCGTCCGCGTCATTTAGCAATCGCGCCAACCGCGCGAACACGTGCTCCACGCGTCCGCGTCGCCTGCGCCACAACTTATCCAGATCAGCGCCAATTATCTTATCTTTTCTTTTCTAATCATAATTTCTTCTATGTTTTCTTCTTTCTTCTTTCTGTCTTACTTCATCTTTTTAACTTCTCATCCCTCTTCACTTTCATTCTATTTTATTTAATTTATTTGCATACTTTCATCCATTGCATTTTAATTTTGGGTATATTTTTATTTTCTTTTCTAAAATTATTATTTTTTTCATTGGTGTTAACATTTTCTCATTCAACTGTTACATCTTTTTGAATTATTCTGGTGCTTCATGACTTGTTTTATTCTAATTGGGTATTATTATTCATAAGTCAATGCTAATTTTTATAATACTGATATTCCTTTTGCATTGATATACACTTACACTATTTTGCATTACCCACACCCTCTTTCCCGTTGTTGCAATTCTTGCCCTATTGATATGCCGTATGCTTCTACTGTTTTCTCACTGCATGTTGTAGCAACCATGTAATTGAGACCTTTATTATTTGGCATTACCAACCTATATTTTATTTATTTTTCTTATCTTTATTTCTGGGTTACTTTTCTCCTTTTTCTTCTTCTTTCAGGATGGCCACCGAGGAAGAAAAAAGGAAGAACTTCTATATGGAAAGACAGGCAAGTCAATATACACAATCTATAGAGAAAGGCATCAGTTGGAGCAGCTCATCCACTTGTACATCTTAGCATGCACCGAGGACGGTGCAACCTTTAAGTGTGGGGAGGTCGTTACCGATCTCCATGGGTTAGTTATTCTCTTCTCAACACCAATGTCTTATTTTCTTCATTAGTTCATTATTGCATTGCATAATAGATTGCATATGTAGTTGATTGTTTGCATTTAAATACTACTTGGTTGAAAAATAATAAGTTTCTTTCTAGGACCCTATTTTTGAAAAATTTTTTTACTAATTTAAATAAAAAAATTAAAATTTTCTATGTGTTAAATTTATTTGAAGTTGTATTTGGAACATAGTTTTTGAGCCAAAGAACACACAACCTGTGAGATTTTGAGCTTATTTATATGGTTACATTATTTAATCATAAATATTTTATTCTTGTGTGTTTTCTTCTCTATAATTGCAATCTTTAATTTGTTCCACTCTATATGTCCATTATTTAGTGTATTTACATGCTTGCATATGATTGAGGCCATTACTTGTTTTCACTCACTTATCCCAAATAAGCCTACCCTTTTATGTCACCCTTGTTAGCCACTTTGAGCTTTTTAACCCCCTCTATTCCATAACCACATTACTAGTCTTAAGCAGAAAAACAAAATAAAAACCCCAAGTTGAATCCTTGGTTAGCTTAAGATAGATATTGTGTATAATTTAAGTATGGAAAATTTTATGGGAACATGGGATGATAGAAAAAAAAGGGAGAATTAAATTGAATAAGTTATCTGAAAATTTGGGAAGCATGCTCATGTGAAATCAAAATAATTAAATTACCATGTGCATTAAAAAAATATTAAGTAATTAAATAAGGGGATACAAAAAAAATAATAATATTACCCCAAATGCAAAATAAAAAGAATCAATGCACATAGGACAAAATTCAAAAATAAGTTTGATACATGAGCATGTAATACAAAAGTGGAAAAAATTTGGGTAGCTAGGTAAAGCATTTTAAATTATATAAAGTATGTATATGTTAGGTGAGATCTTAGACTAATCAAAGATTCACTTTGTTAGCTCACTTAGCCTTATATATATATATATATATATATATATATATATATATATATATATATATATATATATATTATATATATATATATATATATATATATATATATATATATATATATATATATATATATCCTTACCTTTACCTCAGCCCCATTACAACCCTGAAAAGACCTCATGATGTTTGCATTGGTATACTAAATATTTGTTGATTGGTTAAATGAAGAACAAAGTTTAGAAGGCATGATTAGAGAAGAGTAGAGTGAATTACCCTATACACTTGAGAGACTAGAGTGATATACACTATCAGTGAGGGTTCAATACTTGATTCTATGTTCCCTGCTTTCGTGAGCTATCTTCTTACAAGTTTACTTATTTTTACTGTATCGTTTGAATTAGTGGAATTTGATTTATGTTTGTCTTGGAGAAATTATTTATTTTTAACCAAGTAGGTAGAAGCATTTCACATTTAGT
Organism: Arachis hypogaea; assembly: GCF_003086295.3. NCBI lineage: Eukaryota > Viridiplantae > Streptophyta > Magnoliopsida > Fabales > Fabaceae > Arachis > Arachis hypogaea. Next base: position 124,287,628 of record NC_092052.1, read on the forward strand.
TGCATTCATATAGATAGGATTGCATTTCATACATTTTATCATTCCTCTTCACTCCTTTATAGCTTCTCTTGAGCTTAGTATGAGGACATGCTAATGTTTAAGTGTGGGGAGGTTGATAAACCACTATTTTATGGTTTATCTTGTGCTCAATTGAGTGGATTTTATCAATCTTTCATACACTTATTCATATGATTTGCATGAGTTTACGTTTTCCTTCCTGATTTTGTGCTATGATTGAAAACATGCTTCTTTGGTCTTAATTTTGATATGTTTAACCTTCTCTTATTACCATTCGATGCCTTGATATGTGTGTTAAGTGTTTTCAGAGATTACAGGGCAGGAATGGCTTAGAGGATGGAAAGGAAGCATGCAAAAGTGGAAGGAATACAAGAAGTTGAAGGAACTGCAAAGCTGTCAGCCTGACCCTCTCGCACTAAAACGACCATAAATTGAGCTACAAAGGTCCAAATGACGCGGTTCCAGTTGCGTTGGAAAGCTAATATCCGGGGCTTCGCAATGATATATAATTTTCCATAGCAGCCCCAAAGCCAGATAACGCGAACGCGTGGATCACGCGGATGCGTGACTTGGAAGAAACGCAATCCACGTAAACGCGTGGACGACGCTTCCGCGTCACTTTCCCGCGACCTGTACGTACCAGAATACGCTGGGGCGATTTCTGGGCTATTTTGACCCAGTTTTCGGCCCAGAAAACATAGATTAGAGGCTATAAAGTAAGGGAATGCTTCCATTCATGAGGGAGGTCTTCAACAATTCACTTTTCATAATTTAGATGTAGTTTTTAGAGAGAGAGGTTCTCTCCTCTCTCTTAGGTTTTAGGATTAGGATTCCTCTTAAAGGATTTAGGATTTTTTATTATTTCAACTTACAATTTCTTCTGAGCTCCAGGTTCAATGTTCCTTTTACTTATTTTCTCAATTTAGTTTATGAACTCTTTATGTTCAGATTGATTTTCTATTTAATATAATTTGAGGTATTTCAGAATTATGATTGCTTTCCTTTATTTATATAAATAATTTGAATTTTTTCCTTTTGGCTTTGGTTGATTAATTGGTAACTCTTGAGTTGTCAAACTCATTGTGATTGATAATTGCTATCTTTGCTGATTGATTTAAATTCCTATAACTCTAGTCTTTCCTTAGGAGTTGACTAGAACTTTAGGTGTTAAATTGATTTATCTACTTGACTTACCTTCATAGTTAGAAGTTGACTGAGTGGGAGCAAAATATAATTCTCATCACCATTGATAAGGATAACTAGGATAGGACTTCTAGTTTTCATACATTGCCAAGAGTTTTCTTAGCTATTGATTTATTAATTCCTGCAATTTATTTCCCTTGTTCAAACCTTTTAAAAAAACCCAAAATTCTACCTTTTTCGTAACTAATAATAAGAACACCTCCCTGTAATTCTTTGAGAAGATGACCCGAGGTTTGAATACTCGGTTATCAATTTTATTGGGTTTGTTACTTGTGACAACCAAACGTTTGTACGAAAGGGATTCCTTGCCGGTTAGAAGCTATACTTGCAACGAGGGTTTATTTGTTAAAATTCTAGATCACGCAAGAGTTTCGTTTGTCAGTTACCTTGCTATTATGGTATACTTCACAGCTTCTCACTTTACTCACTGCGCCTACTTCGAGTCCTCGGGTAGGCTACCGTTGGTGAGGTATCGAAGGATTGGAAAGGTCCAGGAGTGCTTATTCGATATGGTGATATTTTTCGTAGTTCTGGCCACGACAGACAATGTCTTGATGACTTCTTGGATAGTGATCGATTCGCTGGGACAGACTTGATACTTACCAGTTTAGAAAGTAGGTCGGCCCTCGCTTTCGATTCTTTGGGAATGTACCAGCTGGTCACTTCGTCGAACTCGGCAGTTAGTTCCTTGACTTTAGATAAGTACTGTTGTAACAGGGGGTCCACGTTTATTTGAGAGTTAACTACCTGGGAGTCGCTGCTGACTTCTAGTATTTTTGCGCCGACTTCCTTGGTTAGTGTCAATCCAGCTAAGAAGGCTTCATATTCGGCTTGGTTAGTTGTTGGAGATCGGGAACTCATATCGAATGGACTGTTCGATAGCGATCCCGTTCTTGTTTTCTAGTATTATTCGCGCTCCCCCTGAGCTGGTGTTTGATGAGTCGTCAATATGGAGTGTCCATAATTTCGTGGGTTCGCTCCCCATATTCATTCCGGGCTATGAATTCTATCATGCCCTGGGACTTAATTGCGTTCCTGGGTTTGATATAATCTCGTATTAGGATAGGTCGACTGACCAAGCGAGCATCCGTCCTGCTAGGTCTAGCTTCTGTGGCACTTGCCTAATAGCCTGGCCTGTTCGAACCGTGATGGGGTGGCTTTGAAAGTACTGCCAAAGACGTCGGGATGTCGTGAGTAGCGCGTATGTGAGTTTCTCAAGTCTGGAGTAGCACGTTTCGACATTTTGGAAAACCTTACTTATGAATTATATAGGACTCTGTGTCTTTTGTTCATCTTCTCGGATGAGTGCCGCCACTAGCGCTTCCTTCGTTATGGATAAGTATAGGTATAATGTCTGTTCCGTTCTAGGTTTTGAGAGAATGGGAGGCTCTGCTAATACTCTTTTGAAATGTTGGAAGGCTTCTTCACATTCGAGTTCCCATTTGAAGCTTATACCCTTTTTCATGAGCTTGGAGAAGGAGATGGCCTTTTGGGCCGAGGCTCTGAGGAAGTGTGAGAGGGTGGCGAGTCACCCAGTCAGACTTTGGACATCTTTAAGGCTTACGGGGCTGCTCATCTTGAGGATGGCTTTGCACTTTCTTGGATTCGCTTCTACTCCCCGTTGCATGATCATGAAGCCCAAGAAATTTTCGGCCTCCATTCTAAAGCTGCACTTTGTTGGATTGAGGCGTATTCGGTGCTTCCTCAGGGTGTCTAGTATGAGCTTGAGGTCATCAATGAGCTCCTCGCCTGTTTGTGTCTTTGCTAGCATGTCGTTGATATAGACCTCCAACTTGGTCCCTAAAAGGTCTTAAAAGATCTTCGTGACGAGGCTTTGGTAAGTGGTCTGGGCATTCTTTAACCTGAAGGGAATGTCTGTGTAGCAGTTCGTGCCTTTGGGGGTTACGAATGCGGTTTTCTCCTCATATGGTCAGTGCTTGGGTATCTGGTTATACTCGAACTAGGCATCCATGAAACTAAGATACTCGTATCTCGAGGCGGCGTCTACTGGTCCATCGATATTTGGTAGGAGAAAAGCGTCCTTTGGACAGGCTTTCTTCAAGTTCGTGTAGTCGACGCACATTTGTCATTTGCCATTTATGTTTTTTACCAATACAACATTGGCCAGCTAGGTTGTGTAGGGGATTTCTCGGATGAAGCCTACTTCAAGCAGGCTTTTGACTTGCTTCCTGACCTTGGATGCTCAGTCTGTAGATGTTTTTCTTCTTCTTTGCGCTACTGGCTTGGCTTTGGGATCCACGGCTAGCCGGTGGGATATCAGATCTGGGTTTATTCCCGGCATGTCGGCCGGGGTGAATGCGAATAAGTCCTTGTTTTGTTTTAAGAGTTCCACGAGGTTGCCTTTTAGGTTGAAGGACAGATTCTTGTTGATGAACATGAATTCGTCTTTGGTTTGCCCTATCTGTAGCTTTTCCATGTCTCCCTTTGGTTTTGGTATGGGTTGATCGTCTTGGCGTGCATCTAAGTCGGTGAGAAAAATTCCTGTTGTGGCTCGAGATCGTTTTCACAGGGCTAGGCTGGCGTTGTCGTATTCCACTGTGATTTCTCGGTCGCCATGAATCGTTCTGATGGTTCCATTATCGGCTTGGAACTTCATGATGAGGAACTTGGTAAATATGGAGGTGGAGAGGTCGTTGATGGTTTTCCTCCCTAGGATAATGTTATATGTCATGTAATCCTTTAAGACCATGAACTCGGAGAGTATAGTCTTCTTTTGGTTACCGGATCCAATGATGACTGGTAGTACTATGGAACCGTCCGGTTTGAGAAAATTGTCCCCGAGTCCGGTTACTCTGTTACGATGGCTTTGTAACTTTTTGTTTCAGAGTCCTAGCTTGTCAAAAGCTCCTCGGAAAAGGATCTTGGAGTCAACTCTGGTGTCCATGAGTATTCACATAACTAGACCGATTCCAACCTTGGCTGATATGTCGAATGGGGCGTCTTCCTCCGAGGTGCCATTCTGGCAGTCATCGGGGGAGAATGTTATCGTCGTTAGAAGCGGAGGGGTTCTTTTTTCCTCTTTTACCGCCAGTACCCAAAAGTCCTTATTAGCGCTGATTTGGATTTTTCTATTACATCTTTCTCAGTGATGACGTTCACTATGATCGTCGGATCGATTTCCAGGGGGCCTACCTTATCATCTTGGGATTGCGTCCTTCCTGTTCCTGTGATTTCTCCCTTTTGGTTTTAATGGGTTCTCGAATGATTTTGGTGAACTCTGGGAGTTTGCCGTCTCGGATGGCTTGTTCAAGAGCGTCTTTTAAGTCAAAGCAGTCTTAAGTCTTGTGTCTATATCCTCTATGATAGTCGCAGTACAGGCTTTTATTACCGCTTGTCTGCTCTTTCACTTGTCAGGCCTTTGGGAGGATGCCTCGTTCCACTATCTGGTGGTAGATCTTTATGATTGAGGCCGGTAGGGAGGTGTAGTTCGTGAACTTCTCCACCTTGGGTGGTCGGTTGGGGCGGTGGATTTGTAGTGTTCCTTCGGGTTGTCTTTGGGCAGTGGATTATTTCGAGGAGTCGTATTGCCGTGTTGCCGTTTATTGGTTACTACGACTTGACTTACCTCTTCGTCCTTTATGTATTACCTTACAACGTTCTGAATTTCATGCATAGTCTAGACTAGTCTAGTGGTGAGGTGCTTTCGAAAATCTTCATTCATGAGCCCGTTTGTCAGGCAGAGGTTGGCTACGGAGTCCGTGAGCCCGTCGATCATCAGGCACTCGTCATTGAACCTGTCAAGGTATTTTCTTGTGGGTTCGTCTTGCTTTTGCATGACTCTAAGCAGGCTGATCGGGTGCTTCACTTTTGTGATCCTGGTAGTAAACTATGCTATAAACTTTCTGGAGACGTCTTGAAAATTGGCTATCGAGCCATTGGGGAGAGCGTTGAACCACTTGATTGCGGGGCCGATTAGGGTTACTGGGAAGGCCCTACACCAAACTGCATCGGCAGCCCCTTCTAAGTTCATCCTGGCCTCAAAGGCCGTGAGACGTTCCTGTGGGTCCTCCGCCCCATTGTATTTTATTTCGGTTGGCTTGTCGAAACCCTTCGGTAGCTTGGCCTTTAGAATCATCTTGGTGAATAGGATGACTCCCATTATCATGTGCTCGCTCCTTGTCCGTTTGGAGTCCTGCCGATGCCTTCTATTGTCATTGTCAGGTCGGCGCTCTGGTTCTCGAAAAATATTGCGGTTCCGTCGTTTTCCGTATCGCCGTTTGGGTGACCTTTCGTTCATAGTTTTTCGCTGTGATCGACTTTTGGAGGTCGCTTGGCTTGCTTGTTCTAATTGGTATCGTTCCTTGAAAGCTTCTCAGCCTTTAAGGATTTGTACTCTTTGATAGAATTGTTGGATTATCTGGATCACTTTTTTTCCTAGGCCGTCGGTTGCTATGGCCTTATTGAGTTGGTGATCGTCATCTTTTGGTCACTGCCTGTTAGGGGTCGGCTGACAGTGCACGGTATTGGTTATCCTCCCATGGGTCGGTGGGACGTCGTCCCGTGGTTTATCCGTCGGGTTCAGTGAGTCTGACTCATGGTGAAGGTTTGAGGATCGCTCCTTGAATTCTTCCATCATATCGCCAAAACATGACAAGTTTCCACAAACAGCGCCAATGTACTAGATTTTGCTGGTGCATGTTGTAAGATGGATTAGGAATTCGCCGGTCTTGGGTGATGACTTGGATCGGATCTTCTTGAAATGGCCGGAAGATGATACCTGCAAAAATACTCTGATGCGTCAGAATGAATCTAAAAAGTATGAATGAGAATTAAAAATGTGTAACGTATCTAAGAGAACCCTCTCTTTATATTGTTTGAAGTTTTTATCTTATTTTATTTTATTAGCTAAAATAAAAAATATATTCAAATTTAAGTATTTCTTAAAAATTTATGGTTAGTGGGTCAGTTTGGACCGTAATAATGATCTGACCCAGATAATCAGATAGTAACTGCTCCAATGGGCGATCCGCCGTCCAGAACAAATTTCAATCGATTCATTTCATTAAATTATGTTATTCGTTGTTTGTAGTCTAACGCTGATGATCATATATGAGTCATGACTTTCTCTTCGCCGTCCTTTTCAATCCAACGCCCAATTCTTTGTTTTCCCCGAAAGCCCCCTTCCCCACTTACCATTTCCGTCAATACTCGCTATTACTACTTTTACATTTAATAATAATTTTGTTAAGCAACTAATTTTATTAATTAATAAAGTAATAGGTAAATAAAAATTAAATATTTGAATTAGTATTGTAACTTGTAAGAAAAATAAAAGTAAAAAGGAAAGATACGTGTTGACATATTGTTAAATAAGAAAAAAGTTGATTTCAATATATATATTATGAGGAGTGTTGGTCAGCAGATTTTGTAATTTATAAATATCAATTAGTTATTGTTAAAATTTATAAATATCAATTAATTATTATTAATATTTTTAACAGAAAAATTTGATAATAAAAATTTTTTAGTCATAATTAACCAAAATTTTTTATAATTTACTTTATTTATATCATTTAATAATAATTTTATTTTTTATCCCATTCTCTTATCATTTCACTTATTATATTTTTATCAACTCCACTTATTAATGATATTAATTATAATATCATATCCCTTACTATTAGGCATTCTTGTAATCAATACTTAATATTTCTTTTTATAATTTAATTTTTATATTTAAGAATACATTAAATATTAATAATAATAATAATAATAATAATAAGAATAATGGACAGTAATGATAATATATATTAATTGAGTTCATTGTACTTGATTCTTTGTTTTTCTTAAGGCATTTAATATTAATCAATGGAGATACGAAAAAATTATTAATTCTTTGTTTCTGTTAAAGCATTTAATTGTACTTGATTCTTTGTAATATATACCTTTCATTAATTCAATTATGATCATTCAAAAATCATGAATGTAATACCATTGCAAGCACAATAGTGTATAAATCAAGGAATTTTATAAAGAAGTCGCGTTTATCATTGCAAATAGTATGACATTTGAATTCGACCTTAATATGGTACCTATGGTAGAAGACTAGAAGGTGCTATGAAGAATTTGAACAACAGACAGATTTACCCGACGAAGTTGTTGTCAGTCAACCAATTTTCGAGAATATGAAAAATCACACTAGATTTGATGAGGTATATGGTAATAAACTGATTTAATTTTTTTTTTTTTTGCTTTTATGTGCATTTATAATTATATTGTACTAACTAAGTTCATACACATAACATTCATACGTTCATATACATAATATCCATAATTACATACAACTAGGGCTGGCAATTCATACCCTACCCGCGGGTACCCAACCCGGTCCAACCCGTTCGGGTAGGGTAGGGTACGGTCCGGGTATGCCTGTGGGTAGGGTAGGGTACGGGTTTAGGGTGTACCCTACCCTACCCTACCCGCATCTCAAATATATAACACATATTTTATAAAAATTAGGTATATAGTGAAAGAAGTGAGAGTTGAACCTACAACATCTCTTATGTAATAACTTACAATAAGTGAACAACCACTAAACTAGTTAGTTAATTTAGTAATTTAGAGTACTAGTTTGTTATTTTTTATGTTATTAATATGTATAAAATTTGAAATGATTGAATTTTATATTTGCTTTGAAAAAATTTGATATATCTGTGGGTAGGGTAGGGTAGGGTTTAGAACTTTAGGGTGCGAGTAGGGTTAGGATTGAGAGATCGCGGGTAGGATAGGGTAGAGTTTTAATAGAATTTTCAACCCGCGGGTAGGGTTAGGGTAGGATCCAAACCCTACCCTACCCTACCCATTGCCAGCCCTACATACAACTAACATCTAAAAATTAAATTCATATTTATTAGATATTACATCCATACACATATCATTTTTTAGTTATTGCATAAGTAACTATAAAGTTAACACAGATGTTTTTAAATTTTATCATAATTGAATTTAAAAAAATATCAAATTCTTAAATTAATTTATTCAATTGATAAATTTACTCATAACATCCATAAATTCATACACATAACATTCATAATTTCATGTTAATAACATCCATAATTTGTACTCATAATATTCATAATTTTATACATATGATGTCTATAATTAATAAATTTTTATAATTAATATTATCAAATTTTAAAATATACGTCTTATTGTATTTTTCAAATTATCTCATATGTGCATTAATAGGTCATGATTTTAATTATTTTAATATTTTTATTTAATATTCATATATATGCTTATTTATTGATTTTAATATGATGAGTTAATATTTTTTTTTTAAAAATTTATTTTTTAATTTTTGTTTATATTTTATTTTTTATTTTTTAATAGTCTATATGTAAAATATAAGTTGTATAGTAGAAGTTGTTAAAAATTTTTAATTTAATTTCTATAATTTTTGCAGAGAATTATTGTATTTTAATGGATAATAATGTGATTGAAAGATGTTAGGAATTTGATTTGGGAGAAACTGAAATTGATTTTAGAAAGAACATTAATGACTCCAAACATGCAGCAAAATAATAGGTGATAAGGAGGATAAGTGATAAGAAGGTGTATGTCACTTGCTTATCAAAAGAATGAGAATTTTTATGTGACATTTCTATATTGTAATTATTCTTTGGCTGCTTAGCATCACGCACCCATTTTTAATAGTGTGAGATTACTCATTTTTTTTACTGATTAAGTATTGACTAAATTTTAATCAAAGTGCTTGCTCCTAAACTTTCTCCTATAGTATTTCATAAACAATCGATGATCATATGGAACTATTTTGTCGATTTTTAGTAAATCGATGGTGGTTTGATATCTAATGGTTTGGGAGCGAAACCTACTCCTCTTTGCGAGTATCAATTTTCTAAAAGTGTATCAAAAATCCTTTAATTAGACGAAATTTAAGAAAATATGAAAAAATATAAATAAAGACTTTGAAAATAACTTTGACTGAATTTAAAATGATTTGTATTAAAGTTAAATAAGATAATAAAATGCCTTTGATTAGATCAAAGGACTTTGAATTCAAAAATAAAAGTACAAGAATATAAATTGGACAAGAATGTTAAATGTTATTTAAAAAATAAATTTGTAAGAAAAGTAAAACTTTTTGCAGAAAACATAAATAAAAAATAAAAACAAGTAAAAAGAATCATACAGAAATTTGACTCGAAACAGACTCAAAAAATCTCTAGGATATGAGTGTACATGACAAATTTCTGAAGCACTTTCGAACCTTTTTCTATTTATAGCCATCTCCTAGCCAATCAAATCAAAGTATACCCTCCACATAAGTAAACCATTGCTTCTTTTATTTAATCATGTAACGTCTGAAAATCGATCCTCAAATTTTGAATTCTTCTATTTACTTCATCAATCAATTTATCCATCTGTTATGCTAATCGAGCTCTCATTCAATACTCCTAATCACAAATTCTTCTCAATCTAAACTTCTTTTTAAAAACCCACTTATTAATCCTAGAATAACTCTCTTCTTCAAAAGTAATTATTTTCGACTACCAGGAACCCCCTTTTTTTTTGTTGAGTATGTAAAATCACACGGAATTGAATTCACAGCATAAAATATTATAATATTTTTCACCAAACACGGATACAAACTAAACTTTAATAAACAGAGTGCATATATATATATTCTACTATTTCTATTTCTATATCCTCAGTTTTGTCGACCAAAAACTTAACCATGATGATCATGAACAAAGAACAACAAGACCTGCAGTTTCTTGGTCTCTTTGGGATCTACAAAGAGTCCTACAAGATCATACTCTCATGGAGGAAGATCTTCACCAAGATCACCTTATCCCTAATCCTCCCTCTCTCCTTCATGTTCTTAATCCAAATACAAGTTTCCAATTCACTCTTCACCAAGATCATCAACCACTCCCAACAAATCACCTCAACCCCACAAGACACACCCCAATTCAAAAAACTCTCCCAAACAGTTTCTTCCGAATGGGTAACTTTCTTGGTCTTCAAGGTCTTTTACTTGGCTTTGTCGATCATATTCTCCCTCCTTACAACCTCAGCAATATCCTACACCATCTCGTTGTTTTATGCTTCAACCCATGATGATGAGGTGGTGAATCTCAGAAAGGCTATAAGCATAGTTCCAAAGATATGTGCTAGGCTTATGACAACTTTCTTGTGCGTATTCGCGGCGCTTTTGATCTACAACTTCGTGGCGGTTCTTGTTTTTATCATATTGGCTTTGACAATAAACGCTTATGCTGGGACAGAAAATTATGCTGTTCTTGGGGTTGCATCAGTATTTTCAATCATATTGGTCTTGACGTATTTGGTTGGTTTATTCTACCTCTCATTGATTTGGCAACTATCCAATAGTGTAACGGTGTTGGAAGACTCATACGGATTTGAAGCAATGAAGAAGAGCAAGGAATTAATAAAGGGGAAGATGGGGTTGTCCTTACTCTTATTTTTCACAATAATTGTTTCCTATGGTTTGATACACTTTTTATTCATGATGGTTGTTGTTCAAGGATGGAACATGAACTCGGTGGTGAGAATAGCATATAGTATACTCTGTTTGTTGCTTTTGTCTCATCAAATCTTGTTAGGACAAGTTACCCAAACGGTGCTCTATTTTGTTTGCAAGTGTTACCACAAGCAAAATATTGACAAGTCTGATTTGTCAATTTACTTGGAATATCAGCCATTGAAGAATAAAGATGTATGTTGAGGTGGGACAGTAGTACCATATGTTTGATTATGGTTTTATGGTTTTAATGTGTGTAACTAAAATAAAGGGTTGTGCCCGCATGTTTACAACTTTACATGTTTTATTAACAAAAAGATCATCAGTATTTCTACTATCTAAATTGATTGATATGCTATGTATTTGTGTCATAATATCTCTATTATTCTATAAAAAGCTTCTGAAAGAATTTAACTGTTTCTCGCTCATGCAAAATCTAAATATTACTCCTAATTAAATTATTCATATTATTTATTTATAATGGCTAAAGCCATCAAATTCATATTAACTAATTATCAAGGCGTTAGTCAAATTAAATAAATTATAAGTTGAAGATGTTGTAATTGGCGTCGAAGGTTGTGTGTGACAAATTTCATCGAGCGTGATGAATTTTTTGTCGAAGAAAAGTTGTCAACAAGAAAAAGGTAATTGGTTCCATGAAATTTGTTTGAGTTAAAGTGAAACATAGCAGTTAAACAGTGTTAAATTTGATGGTTCAGAAAATTGAGGAGGGTTACATGATTTTTGTATTTGGCAGGAACGGTTATTTCTTGGGTTCTTCATGAAGGTATGAAACAAAATATGATTGATTAAAGAAGTCTATAAATAATATATAAAATTTAAAAAAAAATAAAGGTTAGAACCTTTTTAGAAAATACTATTTGCACACTCACATTTCTAATGACTTTAATTTCTGAGTCTACTAAAAACTTTTTTTTTCGATAAGATTCTTTCCATGCCCTTCGATTTGGTCGAAAGTCTTTGTTTGTTTGCTTTCATTTCTCCGTTTTCATCTTCTTGCATTTGTTTTTTTTTTTAATTCAACTTTTTAAATTTTAGTTCTTTTCTCTTTTCTGTTTGTTTCGTTTAAATAGGGCTGGCAATGGGTAGATCCTACCCTAACCCTATTTGTGAGTTAAAAATTTTATTAAAACTCTACCCTACTTTATTCGTGGGTTGAGAATTTCTCGACCCTAATCCTATTCGCACTCTAAAATTCTAAACTTTACCCTACCCATAGAAATATCAAATTTTTTCAAAATAAATATAAAATTCAATCATTTCAAATTTTATACATATTAATAACATAAAAAATAAAAAATTAATGCTTTAAATTACTAAATTAACTAACTAGTTTTAGTGGTTGTTCACTTATTATAAGTCATTACATGAGAGAGGGTTGTGGATTCAACTCTCACTTCCTTCGCTATATATCTAATTTTTATAAAATATGTGTTATATATGAAATACGGGTAGAGTAAGATAGGATACACCCTAAACTCATACCCTACCCTACCCGTAGACATACTTGAACTGAACCAGACTGTACCCGATTTTTAAAAAAGGATATTTAATACACGTTTCAAAAAATTAGTACTCATTTAAAAGAGAAATAGATTTTGCTCTCAAATTATTAGATATTAAATCAATTTATATTTATTAAAAATTTGCAAAATACAAGAAATGACAACAAAATTTTACGGGATTCTCGGTTAATAAAATGTTTCTCTTCTCGGCTCATCTCTGTTACGATCTATTTATTTCTTTTCGCAGAAGAAACGAATATGCATGAATATTAAACTTTAATTTTATTTTATTTTTTACTCTAGCATTCCTCATTTAATAAAAGGAAGTTTCGAAGAAGGGCTAAAGCCGTGTGGAAAGTTTCGCCGTTGACCAAATGACAATAAGATGTCAAGATCAATGAAATGCTCCTTCTTAAAATACATTCGATCAGCTGAGAATTAATTTTTTTCTTTTTTCTTTTTTTATCAACATTTGATAAATATCTTAATTTTTAGGCTAAGAATACCATACGAGAAAAATTATATTGAAATATAAGATATTTATATTTTTAATATATTAAATATATTTAAATTTTAAAAAGCATTATTATTTTTTAACTAATATCATTAGAATACATTTTAGTTAAATAATTACGTTACATATATAAAAAAAAATCAACTATTAATTAATTACTGTATAACAGAAATATGTATTTGGTGTGTTAAGTGCAATTTACTTTATCATATTCTTGTAATTTTTTTTTTCAAAAGCTCATTGTTATAATTTTCTTTTTCTCAAATAAAAATGTGATTTATGGACGGAGAAATTAAGGAATGCTTTGTTTGCAAGCAATACTAGACCAACTCAACTGACTAGTCACCAAAGAGAAAAGTTTAAAAAAGTTTTAATTTGTCATTATTGCCTTCCTAACTGTTTGATTTGCCGCCAATGAGTAATAGCTCAAATGGCATAGTTTCCCTATACTCAATTAAGAGGTTGCGGGTTCGAATTTCCTATCTTTGGTAAAAAAAAAAAATTGTTTGATTTGCCAGCATTAATAGATAAACTATTTTTAATTTGTCACTATACTAAAATTTAGCTAAAAATAACATTTAATGAAACATATTAAAATTATTAGAATTTAACTAATATGTATTTTTAAAATTATTATCATTAGAAGTTTTTAACTTTTTTATTTTAATAAATACGTAAGAATCATATTGAAAATAAAACTTTGTATCTTTTTAGAGAAACTTAAAATTAATAATTTTAACGCTAAATCTAAAATATTATTATTAGTAAAGTTTTAAAATCTTTTAATTTAAAAAATATATAGCAAATATATTAAAAATTTAAACTCTGTATTTCTTTTATAAATTTTTAATTAATAATTTTATTATAATATATATTAAAAACATATCTTAACAAAACTCTTTTAATGATTCTCTAACGCTAATATAAATATAGACTTAACTAATGCATACCTTAAAAATATACATTAAAATTACTAATTAAAAAGATTTTTATAAAAAGTATATAAAATTTAAATAATACCAAAAAATCAATACTATAATAATCAATTTCAGTCAATATTATAGCTAATTGTCAAATAAATCTAATATAAAATCTATTAAAAATGAATTTTTGTTGAATGTGTTCCAATGTTTCTTTTAATTGAATTTTGGATGCTTTTATTTTAAAATGTTTTTATTATTTTCCTGTGTTGAATATTGGTTATAAATTAGTTATACAATATTGGCTCCTGAAAATTTAGCAGAAAATTTAAGTTTCTAATATGATATGTACTTATTGTATATTTAAAAGAATTAATTTTTTTTATTAATAATAACCTTAATAACAATTCATGTAAAATAATAGTTCAGCTAATCCTTAATTAACTTTTAATATTTGTATATTTTTTCAACAATTGAAAATTACTAAAGGTCCTTTGTATGGTGTCTAAAAATTTTAGACATAAATTTTAAAAATAGAAAAATAAATTCTACTTTTTTTTATCTCTATTTTTAGATAATTTAGACAAAAAAAAATCATAAGTACCAAAAAATTTTGCATTACTAAATTATTATGAATGAGTTAATAATCTCTGTTTTTTACGGTGGAAACTCAGTTGCAGTCAACTTCACATGAAGTTGATATCTGAGAGCTGTTAAATGATTTAACTGATTTGACTAAATTTTCATCTAACGGCTCTCTAATATCAATTTCACCTGAAGTCGACTTATCCGGAGATTTTACCGTTTTTGACACACTTTGATGGATATGTCCAGACTCCAGAGTAATGCAAGGAATGGTAGTACAACTAGTAGCTATACTAACTTTTTTGCAGCATATGCTAAACACTCAACTAAACCGCCCCATGGCTGAGCATTTATCAAAGAAGAAACTCCTTTTCCTCATTTTCTTTTTAGCAGCTCATGCTAATGATGCAGCAACTCAACCCGCCAAACATTGCCTTACCAAATGCGGCCACGTCAGCATTCCCTTCCCGTTTGGCACCACAATGGATTGCTCCCTTGACACCAATTTTCTCATAAATTGCACCAACAATGTTCCATACTTTCCCTTACCAACAAACAATAGAGCCCTAACTCTCCTAAGCATATCCCTGGACGATGCCGAACTCCGCGTTCCGTCGCCGGTAGCTAGCGATTGCTATAGCATCGTCCAGGGAAAACTCAGCCACACTGAAATCGATTACTTTTTTATATCAGGAAGCTTTAGCATCTCATGGACCCGAAACACGTTCACCACAATCGGTTGTAACACACTTGGATTAGTTGTGGGGTATAACAATTTTTCAGCGGAAGAACCGAGACCTTATCCCACAACATGCTTCTCCTTCTGCAACAAACTCCAATATGCGAGTAATGGGTCCTGCACCGGCAGTGGTTGCTGCCGTATTAGTATTCCCCGCCCCGCACATGGGTGGTTAACGTTAACAACAGTGAAGTGATTGACTTCAACCCATGTGGTTATGCGTTCTTGGTGGAAGAAGGTGGCTATGAATTTGAGACGACACACCTGAAGAAGCTGGAGAGTACTGAGTTTCCGGTGGTTCTGGATTGGAGTGTAGGGAACCAAACGTGTATTGAAGCTATGAAGAATCCTTCCAGCTTTGCGTGTAAGGCAGAGAGCAGCACGTGTCACGATTCTGATAAGCGTTCTGGTTATGTTTGCAAATGCCCCTCTGGATTTCAGGGTAACCCTTACCTCCTTCATGGTTGTCAACAAGGTATTATTATTCACCGCTTTATTTTTTTTTAGCTGAACATCCCACACTGCAGCAGCCGTCGAACAGACTAAACTCTAAAACCTCTGAGAATCAAAAAAATAATTTTAATAATTAAAGAAAAATATTAAATAATATTAATTAATCAAGAGGTTTCTTTTTTATACATTTTCATTATTATTATTTCTCTGGTTCAAATATAAATACCGTGAGTATGTTGTTTCTTCTCCCTTAAGTGAATAGGTGATGATGATGACAAGTTTTCATATTTTAGATGTTGATGAATGCGGGGGAACCAATGATTGCTTCCATGAAGCAAAATGCCAGAACATACCTGGCGGCTACAATTGTTTGTGTCCGGAGGGATTTGAAGGAGACGGGAGAAACAACGGAACTCGATGTACTAGTCCCGACCCCAGTGATAGGACAAAGATCACTTTGATTTATTCATTATGTTTGGGTAAGTGTACATTTAAACACAATTTTTGTACTATCGAAATTTACATGCAGTTGTTTTTTCATACTTAAAAATGGTTAGTTAATTTAATAAATTTAATTAAATTATTATTTAACTATTTTTAATTATTAACTTCACATAAAAATAACTGTTTCTGAGTCTTAAATCTTTAGCTAAATGACACACTCTCTGGAAATCATGGAAACTTCCACTCACTTTGGTGGGTTTGCATTGACCAGGCATCAGCATAGGCATCTTAGCATTAGTTGTGGCAAGCTTTTATGTGCATTGGAAAGTGAACAAAAAAAAGCTCATCAACCTTAAAGAACAGTATTTTCAACAAAATGGCGGTTCGTTGTTGCAAGAACATATAGCTAAACATAGCAGCTCAAGCCAAATAGCCAAAGTCTTCACTATTGAGGAACTAAGGAAGGCAACCAACAACTTTGATGCAGGCAAAATCCTAGGCCAAGGGGGCCAAGGAACAGTTTACAAAGGAGTATTATCAGATAATATAACTGTAGCAATAAAAAAGTCCAAAATTAGTGACGCAAGCCAAATTAAGGACTTCATCAATGAGTTAGTTGTACTCTCACAAATCAACCATAGGCATGTGGTTAAGCTCTTGGGTTGTTGCTTAGAAACAGAAATTCCCTTGCTTGTTTACGAATTCATTCCCAATGGTACTGTTTTTGAGCATCTTCATGGTCATGAACCATTTTTAAGACTTACATGGAAAACAAGATTGAGAATAGCTGCTGAAACTGCTGGGGCATTAGCTTATTTGCATTTGGATACTTGTATCCCTGTAATCCACAGAGATGTGAAAACTAGCAATATTCTACTTGATCATGATCTCACTGCAAAGGTTTCTGATTTCGGTGCTTCAAGAATTGTTCCTCAAGGTAAAACTGAGTTAGCCACTTTGGTGCAAGGAACTTGGGGGTATCTTGATCCAGAATCATTTCTCACAAGCCAATTAACAGATAAGAGTGATGTCTATAGTTTTGGAGTTGTTCTTGCAGAATTACTTACAGGAAGAAAAGCGCTTTCTTTTGACATGCCGGATGCTGAAAAGAACCTTGCAATGTTCTTTGTTTCTTCAATGAAAGAGAATCGTTTGCTTCATATTGTAGATAAGGGCATAATAAATGAAGCAAAGGTTGAGCATGTATATGAATTTGCCAAGATTGCAAAACAGTGTTTAAACTTGAAAGGAGAAGAAAGACCTACAATGAAAGAAGTGGCAATGGAAATTGAGGGGATTAGAGCTGAGGAAAAACATAGATGGTGGTGGGAGAAGGAGAAATTGTCCTCTGAAGAAACTGAAATCCTGGTCAAAGCACCTTCTACTAGCAATAATAATGCTGAAGAATCCTTTATGCTTTTGGACTGAATTTAATATTAATATTAGGCAATAATTCATTTGTTCTGCAATAAAATAAATTCTAATTTTCAGACATATAACGATTTATCTATTTTTTTATTAATTTAAATTTTTGAAAAAAAAATATTTTAATATTATATCAGAGTTTATATAATTAAAAGATTTAGAACTTGATTTTTTTAATCTTAAAAAAAAATTTAAGCATAAGACAAATAAAAAATAAAAAAAAATCTATACAAAGTTTATTAGGATAGGTTATTGGTAGTTAGTTTCTTTCTATATTTAGCATGTGTGTATTATATGTAATAGGCTCATATATAAGGTCAGCAAACTGCACTTGTATGGACCAATTTCTGATATCAGATCAATATAGCTTACATTCCAAGAAACTCATATTTTCTTCACCCCTGTGATCTCTCTCTTTTCTTTCCAATAGTTCATACTAATTCAAGAGCTTTGTCACAGTTCGAATGAGGTGGAGACATTATACTGGTGTGAGCCATTGAATAAGTTGCATAATCAATTATCATTTTATCGTTGATAATGTTGCTTAGCCAAATAACATATTTTCCTTTGTTGCTTCTCCATTAGGTGAGTATCTGGATAGTGTATGTGATATAACTAATTAAAAGTATCAAAATTCTTTAAATAATGCAAAACTGAATTCTTTAAACTTCTTTTAAGATAGTGGATAATAAATGAATTAGCTAATTTTATAGGTGTTCATTATAAAAGAAAAATGTGAAAGATAGAGGATGGACTAATTCACAATAATTTAGTAATTTTTAATTGTTAGTGTATCACTACACCAAAAACGGCAGATTGTGGCAGTTAATGCGACGGATAAGAGGATGGCTGCCAATTGATTGGCATTTTGCGGTGATTTTGGTATAACCGCCGCAAAATAGATTATTGTGGTGCTAGATAAGCTATTGACGGCGGTTTTTTTCAACCGCCGCAAAATACGTCTAACTCATTTTTTTTAAATAATTGGATATGATTTACTTACGTTCTCATTACTTTATTTGAGAAATATCTTTGAATCACTGTTACTTAAATCGTTACATTATTTTTGTATTTGTTTTACGAAAAAAATTAATCACTTACAAAAATATATTTTGATTAATCATGTAAATAAATTTACAAATTGGATTTCCTCGTTTACTATAAGATCTTTTAAGTTTGCCTTCAAGCGTAATTGTAAAAGAAAAAAATAAGTCAACGTCTGAATTTTTAATATTAAAACAAAGTTCAATCGACGAGCATAAAGATTGAAATACTTAAAGTAGACAAATATGTAATATTACAATCCAAAACTATTAAATTAAAGTAATCAACCTAAGTGTTAAAATAAAAAGGCAAACAAAGTTCAATCAACAATTAAATTTTTCAAATTTTTTATTTTAATTAATTTCTAATAAATCAAAATTAAAAAACAGACAAAATAAAATAGGCAAAATAATAAAAAAGTAACAGGAACATAGTTATCAGAATCGAATCGATAATCGACCCGGTAATATAACTGGATTATCGGTCACTGGTTCAACCGATGAGTCACAGGTTGAATCAATTGATCCGGTCATAATTAAATATGAACTAGTATTTTTACCCGTAATAATATTACAGGAATATAAATTTTTTAAAATTACGGTCCACTTTGTTCTAACAATATAGATTATGCATAGCACAAAAGATTTATAAAATCAAACTACTTTTTTAAAAAAAACTCGTAGATTGACAAAAGTCTCTAGCTAAAAAGACCAAGGTATCTGTAGATAAAAAATTAAATAATAAGATTTTTAGTTATTATTTTTATATAAAAAAGTCTAATCTTTTATTAATAATTAATTTTAACATTTGTTATCTAGAATTTAAAACAATTTAACGTGTATACTTTTACATTTAATTAAGTGTTAACTATTAAGTCCGTTGCACAAATAGAAATATGATACGAATTTGTATCAAGAACTAGAGAGAATTAGAGATAATCAGAGAGGATAGAAGAGAAATCCCTAGAATTAGGACCAAAGAGAGAAAGTAGAGTTTCTAATTACACCATACCTATCCTCTATTATTACATCATACTCCTATTTATAGTATAATTCTCTAATTGGGCTAGCCCAATACTAATTGTATCATTACCCTACCCTTCAAAACAACCTACAAGGTTGTGAAAAAAAAAAACTATAAATCCCAATAAAAATTATAAAAGCTAATTACAATTAATAAAAAAATCAAATAATCCTAAAATAATATTTTCTATGCTACTGCTAAAAAAAAATTTACCACCAGGATCCCATTGTTTAAAAAAATTTGGATCCATAAAACTGTTGGATTTTGTACTGAAAAATTTAAACCCATCTTGCAAAAGGAGAAATTGGGCTGAATCCAAGCACTCCAAGCCCAGCTCAAATTCAGGGGTCCTCTTCCCTTCCACCACAATCCAGACACAGAAGGCCAACAATCTCATTTCTCTTCTCTCCCTCTCAACTAAGTGCAGGGCTACTGCCGAAAGAACAACCGTTGGCGAGCCAAGCACCACTGTCTGGATCTAGTGGCTCCTTCTCCACCTTTCCTCAGTTCCGTTCGCACCATCCGTTGCAGAATCCACTGCTAGCTGCGGCATCCCATCGCTGTCTCGTGCTCCATCGCAATTCCTTGGTAACGCCACCGCCACCTGCTTCTTTGTCGTTCGAGCCTCCTCTTCGAGATCCCAAGAAAAGACCGCCGCAAGGAGTGGAGCTGGTCTTGCCAATATCGGAGAAACGCGCCGGAACCCTCCTCCACACCTTCGAGGATCTCCGGTGCCGGTCGCTGCTGCCACTCCGTCAACCCAGGGCGTCGTAAGCATCTGCTCCTTCACGGAGGTGCCGTCCTCGGTGCCGCTTCCTGTTGTCAGATCTGCCGCTGCATCGTCCTCGACCGGATTTGTTCCCCTCCACGGACGACCACCGGCATCCAAAGGTTGCGTTCCGGCATACAGGTGAGCTAGTCCCTGAATCAGGAAATCTGATTGCAGAATTGAAATTTGGGTTGCTTGTGTGTTCAAATCAGTTGAACTTGTTCCTGGAAAAAGATATCTCTGATGCGGTTTTATTTGGATATGGAATTGAAAATCTGGATCTAAAACTGTTGATATATTCTGCCAATTCGTTGTGGAATTATTTGTTGAATCTGAGTTTGCATCGGGTTCTTCTTCTTCTGCATCCATGGGTTTTGAAGTTTGGCATGAATTTTGTTGTTGTTGCTGAAATTGTGGCACCGCATCTTCTGCATCAATTGCATAATCTGAACTTGTTGATTTGCACACTGATCTTGTGAAATTGAATTTGTGATCTATTGTTGTTGAATTTAGTGCTGAATTTCTTGTTGAATCTGTAATTTTTGTTGATTTGGTTTGTTGTTGCTGCGGTCGAACTTGTAAACTGAAATATGATTCTTCTGCTTCTTCTTCCTCTTCTGTGTGAAATGGAGTCATGTTGAATTCTAAAAATTGGTTGCTGCATTCATCAATGCTGCATTCTCATAAGCTGATGCTGAATTCTAAAATTGCAGAGCCGTAAGTGTTGAATTGTTTGCTTCTGGAGCAGTTGAATTATTGTTGATTGGTTGAAAAGCTGAGGTTGATTTGGCTTGAATCTGAAAAATTGGATGTTGCTGCTTCTGGATTTTTGTTGAAATTTCTGCTGTTAGTGCACAATCGGCTTCCCCATGGATCCTCTTGGTCATGGTTGCACCAATTTTGTTGCAAGTTGCATGAATTTCTGCAAGTATCTTGGATCGTTTTTCATAATTTGAATTCAAACGATCTAAGCTAGTTTGAATCTGATCTCAAATTGTGTCATCATAGGAATTTGGCATGGTGTTCAGTGAAAGCACCATTTGATACGAATTTGTATCAAGAACTAGAGAGAATCAGAGATAATCAAAGAGGATAGAAGAGAAATCCCTAGAATTAGGGCCAAAGAGAGAAAGTAGAGTTTCCAATTACACCATGCCTATCCTCTATTATTACATCATACTCCTATTTATAGTATAATTCTCTAATTGGGCTAGCCCAATACTAATTGTATCAAAATAATTAATTTTTATACTTGCTATTTAAAAATAATATTTTTTCTCTCTATGTAAATAAAAATATAATTAGATATTAGCATAAAAAAATTATACTAATAGTTATAAAATTAACTTTTTTAAAATAATTAAATCTTGATTCTAACTTTTAATTATAACATTAGTATTCTCTCCAAATTATATGTAATAAATATTTGAAAGAAGAGAAATGAAAATATAGATTAAAAATATAAGCGGTAAAAATTTAAAACTAAATAAAAAACTATGTATATAATAACAATAATACTAATATTTTTTATTTAAATTATATTATTTTGTTAATTTTGTTTTCCGTAGAAGAGAAAGATAGAAAAAAATAGAGATGAGAGAAAAGAGAGAGAAAGATAAAGATGAAGAATGAGAGTGAGAGTGAGAGTTTGTTAATTTTTGAAGAAAATTTTTTATTTTAATTGTAAAAAAATATCGGATGACATATTTTGATTTATCAAATTACTCATATAAAATATAAATTATATATAGAGTAAAAATAGTAGAGAGAAGTAGAAAAATGGAGAGAGGTAGATGAGAGAATTTAGGAAGAGGGTTTATTAATTTTGAAAAAAAAATATTTTCTCTCAATTTTAATAATAGAGTGTCATGTGACACATTTGATTATTAAATTAGATAGTAATATATGATACATAATATAGATATGTTTCAATTTCAATTTTAATTTTAATGTAATTAAAGAATGTCAGGTTGCACATTTTGATTGTCAAATTAGTAATTAGTCATTGATATTGATAATGATATATAAAATAGATAGAGTGGTTGAAAGAATGAGAGAAATAGAGAAAGGAAGAGGGAGGATGGGAGAACTCTTTAATTTTGGAAGGAAAGATTTGATTTCAATTGCAATGAGGGAGTGACACATGTGACATGTGGCACATTTTGATTGTAAAATTAGTAAAGAGGAGGAAAGAATTTTTTTAATTTTGGAGGGAAATATTTAATTTCAATTACAATGAGAGAGTGACATGTGGCACATTTTGGTTGTAAAATTATAACCTGGAGGAAAAAATTCTTTAATTTTGGAGGGAAAAATTTGATTCCAATTGCAATAAAAAAGTGACATGTAGCACATTTTAGTTGTAAAATTAGAGATATATAATAGATATAAAAAAATAAATCTTTATTTAAATTAAATTTAATTAAATTATGTATAAATTATAATATGATTCATGCCTTTATATATATGTAATATATAAGATGCCTATAATAACTATGATCAGATATAAAGTATATAACAAAAAATTGTGTGTCAATCAAATGTGTTGATATGATATATATAATTATTAGCGCTATATACATTGAAGAGTCATTTAACTTGGGGACAACATGACATTGTTAAAGCTTTTCCTTCTCCAGGTTCAAGGTTTGAGCCCTGCTTTCTTCATTTATGGAAGGCTTTTCATAGTGAAAGCGCGGGTTTAACAATGATCCACACGTGGGTCTATTGGTGGAAGCGCAGGTTTAATGGTTGGCCGCTCCCGATTCGACATAAACAGGTATATTGAATTTGGTGGCGGTTAAAATCGTCGCAAAACGAACGTTGTTTTCATTTATTTGTTATTTAGCGGCGGTTATGAATTTATATTTTGTGGCGGTTATTCTAGCAATTAGCATAAACCGCTGCTAATTATAACCGTTTGCCTATAGCCTTTTGACAATAAATTTAACCGTCACAAAATATTTAGTGACGGTTTAAAACTGTCGTAATATTACTCCAGAATCGCTTAGGAAGTTATAATGAATTAGGAATTAACTAAAATATATTTTCATATATAGTGTTTAATTAATATATATTCTAAAAAATATGCTAAAGGTATCATTAGTAATGTTATTAAATTTTTTAAAATTTATAATAAATACATTAAAATTAAATTTTATATATTTTTTTAAATAATAATTTCAACCTGGTAAGACACATTAATTAAATCTATATTTATGTTAGACTTAGAGAATTAAGAAAGATTTGTTAACATAAGTGTAGAGCTAACATATGTATAGCACTTCTTTACAAAATAGAATTAGTGGTAGTAGAATTAATTAATGGAAAAGTTTAGGGGGCAGTAATTTTTGTGTTTTTTGGCCAGCACTTAATCATTAAAAGAAAAGTGAGTGATTTCTCACCATTGGATGTAATCTTACACCATTAAAAACACTATTAATAGCCAATTGATGGTTACAAAATACCAAAGTTGCTGGCCCTAGCACTGCTCTTAATTAATTATATATTGCCTAAAAATGATACTGAATTCGGTCCAAAAGCATAAAGTATTCTTCTTCAAGATTATTGCTAATAGAAGGTGATGCTTTGAGAAGGATTTCAGTTTCTTCAGATGGAAATTCCTCCTTCTCCCGGCACCATATATGTTTTTCCTCAGCTCTAATCCCCTGAAGTTCCATTGCCACTGCTTTCATTGTAGGCCTTGCTTCTCCTTTCGAGCTTAAACATTGTTTTGCAATCTTGGCAAATTCATATACATGCTCAACCTTTGCTTCATTTATTATGCTCTTGTCTACAATATCAAGCAAACGATTCTCTTCCATTGAAGTTACAAAGAACATTGCAAGGTTTTTCTCAGCATCCGGCATGTCAAAAGAGAGAGCTTTTCTTCCTGTAAATAGTTCCGCAAGAACAACTCCGAAACTATAAACATCACTCTTATCCGTTAATTGGCTTGTGAGGAAGGTTTCTGGATCAAGATACCCACATGTTCCTTGCACCAAAGTAGCTAACTCAATTTTATCTTGAGGAACAATCCTTGAAGCTCCGAAATCAGAAACCTTTGCAGTGAGATCATGATCAAGTAGAATATTGCTAGTTTTCACATCTCTATGAATTATGGGGATACAAGTATCCAAATGCAAGTAAGCTAAAGCCCCAGCAGTTTCAGCAGCTATTCTCAATCTTGTTTTCCATGTAAGTCTTAGAAATGTTCCATGACCATGAAGATGCTCAAAAACAGTACCATTGGGAATGAATTCGTAAACAAGCAAGGGAATTTCTGTTTCTAAACAACAACCCAAGAGCTTAACAACATTCCTATGGTTGATTTGTGACAGTACAACTAACTCATTGATGAAGTCCTTATTAATTTGGCTTGGGCCACTAATTTTGGACTTCTTTATTGCTACGGTTTTATTGTCTGATAATACTCCTTTGTAAACTGTTCCTTGGCCCCCTTGGCCTAGGATTTTGCATGCATCAAAGTTGTTGGTTGCTTTTCTTAGTTCCTCAATAGTGAAGACTTTGGCTATTTGGCCTGAGTTTCTATGTTTGGATATATGTTCTTGCAACAAGAAACCGCCATTTTGTTGAAAATACTGTTCTTTAAGTTTGATGAGCTTTCTTTTGTTCACTTTCCAATGCACATAAAAGCTTGCCACAACTAACGCTAAGATGCCTATGCTGATGCCTGGTCAATGCAAACGCACCAAAATGAGTGGAAGTTTCATTGATTTTCGGAAGAATCAATCACGAAAATAGTGAGGATATGTGTGTGTTTTGGGATAAGCTATTATCTTAGACATTGACGATTAATAATAACTAAATAAAGTTAAGATCTAATTAATTACCTTTGGACTATATATATTGAATAATCTTTTTTTTTTCAAGTCTATTAGTTGATGCTAACTACTATCAAATATTTTTATGTTACTGTCTAGCAACTTAGGAAAAAAAGTTCAAAATATATATATCAAAATGATGTTTAAATGTACACTTACCCAAACATAATGAATAAATCAAAGTGGTCTTTGTCCTATAACTGGACTTGGGACTAGTACATCGAGTTCCATTGTTTTTCCCGTCTCCTTCAAATCCTTCTGGACACAAACAGTTGTAGCTGCCAGGTGTGTTCTCGCATTTTGCTTTATGGAAGCAATCATTGGGTCCAGCGCATTCATCAATATCTAAGGTATTGAAAACTTGTCATCATCTTCACTTATGGGAGAAGAAACAACATGCGGTATATATATTTGAATCAGAAAAATAATAATAATGAAAGTGTATTAAAAAAAACTAATTTTTAGATTAGTTAATATTAACTAATTTTTTATAGTATAAAATTATTTTTTATAGTATAAAAATATTAAATTAAAAACCTATTAGAAATTAACCATCAAAAATTAGTTTTCCTTAGAGTGAATAAGGTGAAAATTCAGGTGAAGTCGACTTCATGTAAAGTTGATATTTGAAAGCCGTTAGATAAAAAATTAGTCAAATTAGTCAAATCATCTAACAGCTCTCAGATATCTAACTTTACGTGAAGTCGACTGCAAGTTTCCACTGTGAATAATAGTACCTTGTTGACAACCATGAAGGAGATAAGGGTTACCCTGAAAACCAGAGGGGCATTTGCAAACATAACCAGGACGCTTATCAGAATCGTGACACGTGCTGTTCTCTGCCTTACACGCAAAGCTGGAAGGATTCTTCATAGCTTCAATACACGTTTGGTCCCCTATACTCCAATCCAGAACCACCGGAAACTCAGTACTCTCCAGCTTCTTCAGGTGTGTCGTCTCAAATTCATAGCCATCTTCTTCCACCAAGAATGCATAACTGCATGGGTTGAAGTCACTCACTTGGCTGTTGTTAAAGTCATTGTTCTCAAAATAATAACCGATCAACGTTAATAACCGCCCTTCTGCGGCGCGGGGAATATTAATACGGCAACAACCGCTGCCGGTGCAGGAGCCATTGCTCGCATGTTCAAGTTTCTCGCAGTAGGAAAAGCATGTGGCGGGATAATGTCTCGAATCTTCCAGTGTAAACGCCACAACTACTCCAAGTGTGTTACAACCAATTGCGGTGAACGTGTTTCGGGTCCATGAGATGCTAAAGTTTCCCGAGAAAAGAAACTGATCGGTTTGAATGTTGCTGATTTTGCCCTGGTCGTCGATGCTATAGCAATCGCTAGCTACCGGCGACGAAACGCGGAGATCGGAATCGACGAGGGATATGTTTAGGAGAATTAGGGCGGTGTTGTTTGATAAGGGCAATAAGTATGGGACATTGTTGGTGCAATTTATGAGAAAATTGGTGTCAAGGGAGCAATCCTTTGTGGTGCCAAACGGGAAGGGAATGCTGACGTGGCCGCATTTGGTTAGGCAGTGTTTGGCGGGTTGAGTTGCTGCATCATTAGCATGAGCTGCTAAAAAGAAAATGAGGAAGAGGAGGTTCTTTGATAAATGCTCAGCCATGGCTTTGTTGAATGTTCAGCATATGCTGCAAAAAAGAAGTATAGGTACTAGTTCGTAGCAATGCTTGCATTGGTCTGGACATATCCGTAGTAAAAGTGTATAAAAAACAAAGATTAACTCATAATACGAAATAATATATTCAATATTTGAAATGATTTAAAATTAATTATTATTATTATGTGCTAAAAAGTTGATATCTCAAATTTGACATATGAAATATAGTGATGATGCTACAAGCCTTTTTATAATTACCTTTTGTTGGTAAAAAATAATTGAACTCGAAGAAAAAGGTTATTCGAATTATAAAGTAAGCTTTTGCAAAAAGAGTTAGTGTGGAAGGAGATGTATTTGGTGGCATTGAGTAAGAGATCGATTAGTTTAGTAAATCGAGGAGTTATTCGAGTTAAAAAGATCGAAAATTCTTAGAATCGAAGGTTATTCAACTGTCGTTATAGGATCAGGCAAAAGAGCGGGAACGGTTATCTGTGTTTTTGTACACGTAAGATTTTCATTTCGAAATGATCAGTTAAGGAAATGGCTATAAATACTAGAAGGCTCGAAGTCACAAAGATTGTAACTTTGCTTCAGAAATTACTCACGCACACTCATATCTCCAGCGACTTATTGAGTCTACTTTGAGTCAATTTTCTGTAGGGTTCCTTCCACTTATTTTACTTTCCATTTATATTTTCTGCAAACTTTACTTTTCTTGTAAATTTATCTTTCCAGCAACATTTAATTTTCTTGTTCAATTTACAATTTTCAGTATTTTTATTTTCGAAGTTTAAAAGTCCTTTGATCTAATCAAAGGCATTTTATTGCTTTATTTAAATTCAATGCAAACCATTTCGATTTCAGTCAATTTTACGTTCAAAATCTTTATCTTTCAGTCCTTCAGTCTTTTTCTTTAATTTTTGTCTAATTCGAGGAACTTTGATACACTTCTAGAAAACTGGTACTCGCAAAAAAGAGGAGTAGGTTTCGCTCCCAAACCATTAGAATCGAACTACCATTGATTTGCTAAAAATCGCAAAACAAATTGGCACGCCTGGTGGTGGACAGTTTTTAAATTGAAGTGTGTCAAATGATTTTGGTGTCACTTGGTGTATGCAATTAAGAAGTGGAAGGATTGTTCACATGGCTGATGAAGTGTCGAATGTGAATGGTGGTTCGTCCACTAATGATAGTGCACCAATAACTATATAACCTTCAAAAGTTACTTCACGTTCCGAAAGGGTGGTTATCAGTGAAAGTGTGGCAGTTATAAATATGCAGGCTGAAAATAAGGGACGTAATACTCGTCCACGTGGTAATTCACCACCAATTCAACCTCAAGTAACTGCTGGTTGGCCTCCTTATGGCCTTCCTCCTGGTTATACTCCGTCAGTGAGTGGTTTTGTACCTCCAATTTGATTTGGGAGGGCATAAATGGAGTAAGTAATGTCCAAAATTCACAACAATCCGAGTTTTCTCGAGATTGTAATATGGGCTCTACATCAAATGCTTCTAATTCAATAGCAGCATTTCGGCAACATGTGAAAGAAAAACATCATGATTTAGTCAATCTATTCACCCAGCAAATGACCACAATTTTGAATCCTATGATGGCTGATCACAAATTGAAATTCGATCGTCTTGCAAGGCAAGTCGAGCGAATTGCTCGAATCGTTGATTATGATGAAGGAGAAAGGCAGAATGCTAGAGGAAATAACGAGGGTTTTAAAATTTATTTCAAAATGAGAATGATGTTTATAGAAATAGAGAAAATCCTCAGTTAATTCTTCATGGTCAAAATGCAGAAGATGTCCTGGCTCGATTACGCGTTAATCCAGTTGGTGAACGTTATCAAGTTACTAGAATTGTGGAACATGTTTTAAATAGGGTTGGATTCAATATAGGATTCATGAATCAACCCCATTTTGTGTCAGCTTTTTTCCAAAATGTTCAAATGGCTGAAGTGTCAAGAGGAATGAAAAATCCTAAAATAATTACGAAGTTTGCAGGAGAAGTTGGAGAGTCAACTATTGAACATGTTGCTCGATATTTGGTTGAGATTGGAAATTTAGCCAACGATGAAAGTTTGAAAATGAAATTTTTTCCTTCTTCGTTAACGAAGAATGCATTTACTTGGTTTTCGAATCTTAGACCAAATTCGATAACAATGTGGGCTCAGTTAGAAACAGCCTTTCATGCCCAGTTTTATCGAGGAGAATTGATTGTGGCAGTTACTGACTTAGTGGCTTTGAAACGAGAAGATGGTGAAACCATTGATGATTATATGATTCCTTTCAAGAATGCTAGAAGTCGATGCTATGTATCTCTTCTTGAAAGTGAAGTAGTAAAGATAGCAGTTATGGGGTTAGAATTTTATATGCGTAAAAAATTACTCAATGTGCATATTCCTAACTTAGCCCATTCAGCAGAAAGAGTTCGCCAGGTAGAAATTTTGAAGAAGGAAAAAGAGAAGTATAAGAGCGAAAGGAGGTTGAAGAGTAAAACTTTTTCTCGAAAGGAAAAATTTGCTCTCGTGGCCCTGGAATCCTCTGAGGAGGAGTCCGATTTAGAGACGGAGGTTGATTTGGCCGAACTTAAGAAATGTCCTCCTTATGTGTGTTCTTTACTTAAGAAACTCCCTAGCAATGAAAAGTCGAATGATTCAAAACTGAAAAGTGGAAAGAGATACAATTTTAATATTTCGAAATCTGATAAGATTTTCGTTGTATTGCTTAAAGATAAACAGTTAATTTTACCAGAAGGCAGAACTTTGCTTTCGGTGAAAGATTTAAAAGGAAAACCTTATTGTAAGTTTCACCAAGCAACTAGTCATTTAACTAACAATTGTGTTTGTTTCAGAGATTTAATACAAGAAGCCATCATGGAAGGACGATTGAAGTTTGATGATGGTAAAAAAGAGATGAAAGTTGATTTTGATCCTTTCGATTCTGAAGCCAGTTTTGCTGAGCCATATTTGGGGGTGAATACGGTTGGAGTGTCTTATGGCTTTGATGTGACCTTGGGGGACTTCGGATCGAATATCCATGCTGTCTATCCCGATGTAGGAGATGGGTTATCGGAGTTTTGATGCAGCAGAAACTCAAGGATCGAAACGTATCTCTATGTCTCCGATGCAATTTAGTATTCGATGCTGAGGCTACAGCAATTTTTGAAAAAGAAAGAATGAAGAAGGAACTGGCTCATCGAGAGGAGCAGGCTCGTCAAAAGCATCCTGTTCGACGAGTAGAGGGTTAAAGTTCTAGTGATCGTCAGAAAAGTACTATGGCTCCTATAAGCCGTTCTCAGGCTGTAGGTGTGCAATGGATTCGAAATTGTCAAGAGTTCTAGAACAGAGATACTCATTACAGGCGTAACCCACAGTGGGGTATAGGGGGCCTCTTCGAGGTCGATATCCTTATTTCTATGGCCGAGCCAGGGGAAATCCAAGGGGTAGAGGAAGAAGGGGGCAACCGCTGTCTAAAGTGGCTCATGCTGATAAAGGGCAAAGGGGCAACTCCATCGGTGCATTCTCGAATAGTCTTTTTGGTTGATGGAGAGACATATCCGAAAGGAGTTCTTTCTCCCGTGAAGTTGGACAAGGGCAAAGTAGTGGTTAGCATTCCAGTCGTTGATAAAGACAAGGGTGCTAATCTGGATGAAGAATATTTCGAAGAAGGAGACGAGGAAATGGTCGGTACCATTTTGATGATTCCAACTGAGTATTTGGGAGAATATGAAGGTGATCCTGAGGTTGATTATGACATTGATGATGAGGAAGCCTTCTCGTTCATTCGATTTGAGGATGAACCAGGTTATTTTCAGAGGCCTTCCGAGAAACAAAAATTCTATCTGCGCCCACTTCACATTACTTCAATTATGAGTGGGATTAAAGTAAACAAAGTTTTGATAGATGGAGGAGCAGTTATAAGCTTGTTGCCTGAGAAGATGCTGATGAAGGTAGGCAAGCATCTTGATGATTTGATCCCAACCAATATTTCAGTGACAGACTTTAGTGGTGCTTCGACTCCTGCTAAAGGGTTAGTTACTCTGGGGGTGAAGGTTGGATCTTCTTATCGAAACACTATTTTTGTGGTGGTGTCTTCGAGGGAAAGTTATAATACCTTGTTTGGCCAAGACTGAATTCATGGAGTTGGGGTTGTACCATCTACCGTGCATCAGAGTATTCTTCTTTGGACAGATAATGGAAAACCTGAAGTAGTCAAGGCTGATTCGAATTTATATGTCGAATAGTTTCATGTTGATTTCAAGGTGTATAGTCCAAAACTAAAGCCTTTGAATGTTGACAGGGTACTTAATTTGTTCAATTGTGAAGGGTGCTATCTGACTTCAGAGGGTATAAGTGTGAAGCTTCGCTATCCACAACTTAGCGTTCCTCCAACTGGGTGGGATTGTTCAACATAAATGGTGATTTGAAGACGCTTTTCGATGGCAAGGGAGCAAGATGTCTCGGATTATCTAGTAACTTTAAATAAGTATCTAAATAATTTCCTTTTAGTAGAAAAAAAGGTGATTCTTCTGATGAAGTTGGATCATTTAGGAATGTAATTTCTTTTTCTTTTCATACTAAAGATTCGATCTCTTCGATCAAATTTTGTCACGGTTTAAGATCTTCTTATTTACATAATTCTAATGATATTGTTAGTTAAACTCCTGTTGAAATAGTAGAAGTTCAGTGTATTGAAAATGAAGCTGTTGTTAATCTAGCAAATAATCAAGTTCGTTTTAATCCTAGTGAATCAGTTGATTTATCTTTTGATTGCATCTATGATTTAGAACCTTTGAGTTTTGAAAAATACTTAGTAAAAGATGATGAACATGCAAAAGGGTTTGAATCATAGGATCCCTTAGAAGAAATTAATCTGGGATCTATTGATGATGTTAGAATTACTTATATATGTAAAGGTCTTGCGGCCCCATTTCAAACTGAATTATACCATCTTCTACATGAGTTTAGAGATTGTTTTGCTTGGGATTATTATGAGATGCATGGTCTCGATCGTTCTCTTGTGGAACATCGATTAGCACCGAAACTAGACGCTCGACCTATAAAGCAAATGCCTCGACGATTTGCTCCTGAAATTAATCAAAAGATTAAAGAAGAGATTGAACGCTTGATTAAAGCAAAATTCATTCGAACCGCTCATTATATTGAATGGGTTTCGAATATTATGCCTGTGATGAAAAAGAATGAAAAATTAAGAGTGTGTATTGATTTTAGAGATTTGAATAATACCACTCCGAAAGATGAGTATTTTATGCCTATAGCAGATATGTTAATTGACTCTACTGCAGGGAATGAAATTCTAAGTTTTATGGACAGTTATTCAGGATATAATCAGATCTTCATTGCTGAAGATGATGTGTCCAAAATTGCTTTTTGATGTCCCAGGGTGTTGGGCACTTATGAGTGGATAGTTATGCCATTCAGTTTGAAAAATGCTGGTGCAACATACCAATGTGCTATGAATACCATTTTTCATGAGTACATTGAAAAATTTATGGAGGTATATATTGATGATATTATGGTTAAGTCAAATTTGGTAACTCAATACATCGATCATTTGAGAAGAGCATTTATTACTATGTGGAAGAAAGGATTAAAAATGAATCCTTTAAAATGTGCGTTTGGTGTGTCAGCAGAAAACTTTTTAGGATTTGTCATCCAGAAAAAGGGATTGCTATCGATAAGAATAAGGCTGATGCAATTCTGGCATTATCCCCTCCCAAGTCAAAAAAAAGTACAATCTTTTCTTGGAAAAGTTAATTATCTTCGAAGGTTCATATCGAATCTTTCAGGTCGAACTCGAATATTTGCAGCTTTGGTAAAATTAAAAAATGAATTACAGTTCGAATGGACAGGAGAACATCAATAAGCTTTCGAGTCAATTAAAGCTTATTTGTCCAAAGCGCCAATAATGGCGAATGTTCGCTTCATGACCTTTGAAACTATATATTGCTGCATCTGGGAACACGATTGGGTGTATGTTGGCTCAGGATGATGAGAATGGCCATGAACGAGCTGTTTATTACCTTAGTCAAGTTTTAATTGATATCGAGACAAGGTATTCACCTATTGAAAAGTTGTGCTTATCTTTGTATTACGTTTGCACAAAGTTAAAGTGCTATATGGTTGCCAAACCTGTGAAAATCATTGCACAAATTGACCTCGTTAAATATATGTTGACTTCTCCGATGTTGCAAGGTCGACTAGGGAAATGGATGTTGGCATTAATAGAGTTTGACTTGCAATATATTCTGAATGAAAGGACAGGTCATTGCAGATTTTCTAGTTGATCATTTGAATAATCCGAATGATTAGGGGGCAAATATAATTGACGTTCATGTTGATTTTTGGAAGTTATATTTTGATGGTTCAAAGCACAATGATGGTGCAGAAGTGAGAATTTTAATTATCTCACCAAAGGAAATTCCGTCAGAATTTTTGTTTGAGTTAAAATATTCTTGCTTGAATAATGTGGCTGAGTACGAAACTTTAATTTTGGGCCTTGAAATTTTGATCGGAAAAAGGGCTTTAGAAGTTCAAATCCTTGGGGATTCTCAGTTAGTTTTGAAACAGATATCGAAGGAGTTCAAATGTAACAATGAGAAGTTAAAAAAATATTTAGCAATGGCACGAAAATTGCTAACTTCCTTTCGAAAGGTTTCATTAGTCCATATTCCGAGAATTCAGAATGAAATTGCTAATGAGTTGGCTCAGATTGCTTCAAGATATAAAATAGGCCCTGAAACACTAAGAAAATTGACAAAAATTTGCCAAATATTAGTGCCAGTGGATGAAAGAAAAGCTGTGTTTGGATGAATAGGAAGATGATGATTGGAAAAAACTTATTGTTGAGTATTTAAAGAATCCCAGTATTCAAGTGGACAGAAAGATAAGGTTGAAAGCAATAAATTTTGTAGTAATGGATGATGAGTTATACAAGAAAGGGATCGATGGAAGTCTTTCGAGATGTTCAAGCCGATAAAAATATTGCTTTAGGGGAAGTCCATAGAGGTATATGTGGCGCTCATCAGGCTGGGATAAAAATGAAATGGGTTTTACGTCGAAATCATGTTTATTGCCCTTTAATGGTTAAAGATTTCATCGATTATGCGAAGGCGTGTCAAGAGTGTCAACGCCATGGAGTGGTGCAACAGATCCCAGCATCTGAGTTACATTCGATCATTAAGCCATGGCCATTTCGAGGTTAGGATTTAGACCTAATTGGGTTGATACACCCTCCTCCTTCGTCGAAGAATTATAAATTTGTCTTGGTGGCCATAGATTATTTTATGAAGTGGGTCGAAACTATTCCCTTGATAGAGGCTGGGCAAAATGAAGTAATAGATTTTATTGAGGAATATATAATCCATCGATTTGGAATTCCTCAAATGCTAAGTATTGATCAAGGGACTATGTTCACTGGTCAGTGAATTAAGAATTTTGCAGTTTCGAGAAATATTAACATGATTACTTCAACCCCTTATTATGCACAGGCCAATGGGCAAGTCGAAGTGGCAAACAAAATTTTAATTAGTTTGATTAAAAAACAGATTGGAAGCAGACCTCGAACATGGCATGAGACTTTGAGTCAGGTATTGTGGGCTTATCAAAACTCACTAAGAGGATCAACAGGTACTTCTCCTTATAAATTAGTATATGGGCATGATGCAGTTTTGCCTTTAGAAATTAATCTAAATACGTTGAGGATTTTAAGGCAAGATGAGTTGCTAGTTGATGGTTATTGGAATGCAATGTATGATGAATTAAATGATTTAGTCTCCGAGCGTGTTTTGGCTCTTGAGAATATGATTCGACAAAAGGAAAACGTTGCTCGAAGTTATAATCGTCAAGTAAAAGAGAAATATTCAGTATAAGAGAGTTGGTCTTGAAAGTTGTATTGCCAATGGAAAACAAATCGAGATTTCTTGGCAAGTGGTCCCATACTTGGGAAGGACCTTTTCAAGTAATTGAATTGTATTCTGGAAATGCATATTGAATTAAAGATATTGATTCTGGGAATGTGATTAATTCGATAAATGGAAAGTATTTGAAGGAATATCGATGTATGCCGAGTCAAGATTAATAATGCAAGTAAATAAGTCAGGATACAAAAGAGTTGTTACATATAAAATATCCTAAGGTGGTAGAATAGTAGGCGCCAAAAGTTCTCCTAAGTTAGAATGGAGTTGGACTCTCTCACTGTCCAAGGTATAGAATGCTTCAGTTTGCTCGTACTCCTCATTTTTGTGCCTTGTCAAGTTGCCTTTCACAATCTTCTTACTTGGCTTCGATAGTGCGGAGCTCCTTGAAGAGTTTTTATTGTTTGTTCTGGGCGGTAGCCAAGGGTATTGCCATGTCAGCCTTTCTCTTCCGAATCTTGGCTAGTTTTTCATTGATCTGGACTAGCTCTGCTTCAAGTTCTTCTTCTTGTTTATCATAATGAGCTCGAGCAGTGAAGGCTTGAGAAATTCTCAGATCGAATTCTTTGTAAGAAGCCTTTATTGGTCGAAGAGCTTCGCCAAATTTTTCTGACTCAGTTCTGATTTTGGCTACTTTGCCCTGGGTTCCTTGTAGTTTATCTTGGAAGGTGATGCAGTCATTAGAAATCTTTATGAATTTCTTGACTATAGCAGAGAATTGAAGAGGAACTCGAAACTTAAGGGAGGAACTCAAAATTTCTGAAAGGAGTAAATTCAGATCTGAGTGGCTAGTCCATTCAGTAGGTGGATGTGATAAAAGTTGAAGAGTAGTAGTTAATTGTTCACGGGTGTTTTCATTAAGTTATGAGGGAAGGTTGGATGTAGAAGGACCTGTAGGAGTTGGAGTTGAGATCGGTACTTCATCTTCTTGAACGATTTGGTTCAAAAAGGCAACCAAACCATCGAGGTCGACATCAGATGGTTGAGAGGGCATATCAGGGACTTCAAAGGATGGTTTTGGACCATGAGAGGTGGAAATCTCAATGTTTTTGTGTGGGCTTGGAGATTTCTAAGGAGAAGGAATAGTTTCTGGCATATGAGTGGGTGAATCGGAGTCAGGAGCAACGAGAGAATCAATGAAATTTTCAACTCAAGTTGGAGAATGAAGGTTGTCAGCATTTTGATTTTGAGAGAGTGAAGGCTATTCTTGTGTCAAATCGACTACTTGTGTATCGATCGAAATGGGTGGAATGACTTGAATTGGTTCAGCAGATATAATAGTTTGAGTTGGAGAGTGAGATTTTTGTTGCTCTGGCCTCGGTTGATCATGTTAAGTGGTTTGTTCAGGAGCGAGTGAGAAAAATGTTGACTGAGGAATTATTTCAACCTGAAATAAGACACTTAGTAAGTCAAATCTTTCAACCAAGTTAATATGTTTAAAATTAATATGAAATTACCGGAATGGATTTTCTCCGAATCAATGGTGGGGCGGATTCAGTTGTGGAATCTTCATCTGAGTCAGAAGGAGCGGCAAGAATATTTTGTATGGACTGTTTGCTTTCCTCTACAGAGCTTTCACTCGAAGATTGAACCTGATACTAAAGAAAAATCAAAATCATGACAAGTTCGAATGAATACAATTGAGAAAGGTTTCAAAGAGTTTGATTGAAAGATTACCCTTCTGGAAGCTCTTGTAGGAATTTGTCGATTCTTCTTTGGTGGTTGCCTTGAAGGTACTGCAACCTCGATTCTCCTTTTTGAGGTTCTTCTTGGCGAACAGTCAGTGGTTGTGGCGGTCTTGATGGCTGAGTTTTTAATCTCTTCAAGGGTGCGACTATACTTAGAATAATATGTGGTCCACCAATCAAAAAATGATTTGGTGATGTATGAACTACGCTCCTAAAGAAGGTGATTGTAGTTCATCTTTTGTTTTTTATTAGAAAGAAGACAGATATCGAGTGCTTCCTTCGAAACTAACTCGACATGACAGAAAGCTTTGCTGTTTCAAGGAAGTGGAGTTGGAATGGTTTGAGAAAAGCCCAACTGCCTGGTTGTGTAGTGAGGAGCATAGAGAGTTGCCTTGAATTGTTTCTTTTTGTATTGAGGCAACCTAGTTGGGATCACCTGAATAGCCCGTAGGTTTGCCCAATTTCTATTGGCAATCTCATTTTCTTGATCATCATTTAGAAAGAGAAGGCGTTCGAGCCATGAAGGACCACAATTTCGACGCAAAAAAGGAGTGAAATTGAGGTCATTATTGTTGAAATTATTGCAAGAATGAAAAAGAGAAAAAACAGCCCAGAAACGGTCCTCAGTCGAATGGGCATCTGGGAAGTTTGGTTGGAAAGAGGACAATCGAAACCTTTCGATATGTTGTTTGTCAGATGAGCTATGCCCATCTTTCTGCATGAATTTCTCAAAAATAGCATTCAACCAGAGTTGGAGGAGCCAGAGGGGACCTCCTACGTTGATTCGAGAATTGTTTCGAAGGCAATTGACCAGATAGCCAAGTTCTTCGAATAAGTGACCCAACATCAACTTGGCCAAATTAAATATGTTTCCTTCATGTAAAATGGCAGCAAGAGGGAGAAAGAGTTTTTGCATCTGAACACTTTGAGAACAGAAGACAATGGCATTTAGCCAGTAAAACAGAAACGTGACGTGTTTATAGTCGGTCACAGGTTCATTTTTCTTACCCATGTTGTGGATGATAAAATCACTATAAGAAGTTCTATGATCTATTCTGTATTCTCAGTTTGGTTGTGTGCTGAGCGAATATTTTATACGATTTTTACCATCATTTTCATATAGTTTTTAGCATGTTTTGTTTAAGTTTTGTTAAGTTTTCATAGGTTTCGGTACAAAATTCATATTTTTGGATTCTACTTTGAGTTTGTGTATTTTTATACAATTTCATGTATTTTCTGGCTGAAATTGAGGAGCTGGAGCAAAAGTATGATTCAGAGACAGAGAAAGTGCTGTAGATGCTGTCAGGATCTGACCTCCTTGCATTCGAAAGAGCTTTTCTGGAGCTACAGAAATCCCAATGGAGCGTTCTCAATGGCTATGGAAAGCTAACATCCAGATCTTTCCAGCAATGAATAATATTCCATACTTTGCTTCAGAATTGAAGGCCCAAAACTAGCATTCAATGCCAGCATCCTTCCTTGTTCTAGCGTCCAACGCCCACAAGGAGGAGACCAGCGTTCAACGCCCTAGCCAGTGTTCAACGCCCTAGATTCCTCCTAGCACGTGGATCTCAATCAAGCTCAGCCTAAACACTCACCAAGTGGGCCCCATAAGTATATTTTAGCACTAAAAGACTATTTTACCCTTCTTATATAATCCTTAGTCATTAGTTTAGTATTTATTTGAGAACTTTTACATTCTAGAAAGACTTCCGACATATTTTCAAATTCCACATTGTATTTTCTATCAGTATGAGTTTCTAAACCTCCTAGATTGAGGGGTGGAGCTCTGCTGAGTTTTATGAATTAATAAAGTATTACTGTTCTATCTTCAATCCGTGTTTGATTCACTTCGTTCTTCATCAATATGAATGCGTTGAACCGACACAAGGTTATCTCATTCTACATGGGTTCAGAGTGAGCCTTTTATCGGACAATGATGAACCACTAACTTGATTATACATCACTTAGACAACTAATTCACGACTTCATTGGGGTCTTCTCGAGACACCAGTTCAGCCGAGGTATGGGGAGATTAGATTCTTTGTGGTAAAGGTTAGAACCAAAGGCGCAGCATTCTCTGATCCGAAAGATTCAACATTGTCTGTGGCGTTTTGAGTAGGATCACTAAGCGGAATAAACTGCAGGAGCTTCACCCTCAATCAACATGGATCCGCACTAACCCTGGGGTTCAGATCTGGAGGAGCATTAGCGACCTCTCAAGAAAGGCACTGATCACATACAGCCAGCCATAGAAGAAATCATTCACAGTTGGAGTAGACAGTAAGACTGAATTGATTCAAAAGAGTAAAGCATCTCCAAGCCTTAACCATCTTCATATCATTACATTCACCATCAACTGAGTAACGTTTTATTTATTTTCTTTTTATGCGTTTAAATAATCAAACAACTTTTCTATCCGTCTGACTAAGATCTACAAGATAACCATAACTTACTTCAAATCACAATCCTCGTGGGATCGACCCTGACTCACTCAGGTATTACTTGGACGACCTAGTGCACTTGCTGGTTCAGTTGTGCGAAGTTTAATTCCGCGCACCATTGTGCATCAGAGATCAGTTCAGGGGAGCTTATGGGGAGACCAGTGATGGTAGCCACGTCAAGGAGTGAAAGGCCAATCATTTCACAAGGGAGGTGGAAGTTGTTGGTAGTCCTGTTCCAAAACCACCGCTCCTATCATCCAGGGGTGAGCGATTGGTGTGAAGTGAGAAAGTCGTAGGAGCTCTTGGATGCCAAGAGCTCTCCAGGCAGTATTTTTCTCCGATTCAAGATGCCTGTGCCAGGTTCTAAAATCAGCCCCTCGTGGAGTAATTTTAGGGTTGTTCCTGAAGAATTTTTGAGGATTAACGAAATGAAAAATGACAAGGTTCTGGTTGATTAGCAAGTCTTCTCCTTGTGCATTGGGGAAGTAAGGGATATGTTTGTGTGCCCGTTCCATGTTAAACAATGAGTTTCATCGTTGACGTTGAACGGGATGAAAATCCTGGTGTCATCGACTTGAGGTTGAGGATCTTCAATAATTTTATCATTAAATTTATTGAGTATTTTCAAAGTTGGAGGAGCATGAGGTTGAACCATAGAATCTTTGCCCTTGTCTTGTGCGGCAACACGGGTTAAAGAGGAAGCCATTGTTGATTAAGGTGAGAAATGAAAAGGAGGATTTGCAGTTGTAGAGCAGAAAAGAGTACATAAGTAAAAGAAGAATTATCACTTTGGAAGATATGGATTCAGGAAGGAAGACAATGGTAAGAAGTTTTAATTTAAAAGAAGAAGATTTGTTTCTTAACCATTGTTACAAAGGAGAATTCAAAAGAAGGAGACAACTTCGTAGAGAAGGTGAAGTGTTGGAAGAGAGAGATTGTGAATTGTGGGAGACGTGTCAAACGGCTGGAAAGTTAATGGGCGAAGTAAATGTCATTTATGGCTAATCATGGTGATCCTCGTTAATGATAAAATTAGGATTAAATGTTTTACCTTCTAAAGAATGATTTCAAGAACAAACACATTAATCTTAGGGGGTAATTTGTTAGTAAAAAATAATTGAATTCGAAGAAGAAGGTTATTCGAATTATTAATTAAGCTTTCGGAAGAAAAGTTAGTGTCGAAGGAGATGTATTTGGGGGCATTGAATAAGAGATCGATTAGCTTAGCAAATCGAGGAGTTACTCGAGTTAAGAAGATCGAAGATTCTTAGAATCGAAGGTTATTCAACAGTCGTTACAGAATCAGGCAAAAGAGCGGGAACGGTTACCTGTGTTTTTGCACACGTGGGATTTTCATTTCGAAATGATTAGTTAAGGAAATGGCTATAAATACTAGAAGGCTCGAAGTAACAATAGTTGGAACTTTGCTTCAGAAATTACTCACGCATACTCATATCCCCAACGACTTACTGAGTCTGCTTCGAGTCAATTTTCTATAGGGTTCCTTCCACTTGTTTTACTTTCCATTTACATTTTCTGCAAATTTTACTTTTCTTGCAAATTTATCTTTGCAGCAACATTTAATTTCCTTGTTCAATTTACAATTTCCAGTATTTTTATTTTCGAAGTTTAAAAGTCCTTTGATCTAATTAAAGGTATTTTATTACTTTATTTAAATTCAATGCAAATCATTTCGATTTCAGTCAATTTTACGTTCAAAATCTTTATCTTTCAGTCTTTCAGTCTTTTTCTTTAATTCTTGTCTAATTCGAGGAACTTTGATGCACTTCTAAAAAATTGGTACTCGCAAAAAAGAGGAGTAGATTTCACTCCTAGACTATTAGAATCGAACCACCATCAATTTACTAAAAATCGACAAAATACCTTTACTTTAATTAAGTTGTGAGAAGTTTAGTAAAAACTAATATGTGCGTGTTTCACATACTTTTTATATGCACTTCTATTGATATAATATATAAATTTTTATTAAAAAAATACATAAATTTATTAATATAGTACCAAAATTTTTATAAATAACACACAAAATTTATTGCATAATTAAAAATTATTTTATGATTGTTATTCTGGATTCTAATTGTACATCAAAATTTTTACTACTCGATAGTTTTGTATGCACAATTTAAATTATTTTTATTTTTACTGTTTTAGATTCTGTAATATATATACACTAAAATTTCTGTTCTCAATAATTTTACTATATATATATATATATATATGAGGAGATGATAATAAATTAATAATAATAATGATAATGAAAGAAGGAGGAAGGAAAGAAAAAAAAAAATCAAACAAAAGAAGATGATCACAACAATGTTAAAAAAAAGCGTATATACGATAAGCATGACTTGATTGAATTTGGCCTAAAAATTAATTGGCTGCCTAATATAAGTTGTTATATAACATTATTTTGTGCTTTATATACAGAGATGTTGTGGGCTAACTTTCTACATCATTATTAACCTTCCATTTCCAATATCTTCTATTCTTCTAGGCAGTTGTTCTAACTACCATAATATATTTAGAAGAAAGATGGTTGTTACAATTGAAACAATAATTAGTACTTATTCATTATTACAGTTAAATTAAAATTAATACCACTGAAATAATTATTATAATTTTGATATTAAAGTTAAATAATTATTTTAATTTATAAACAATAACAGGACATATAAAATACAATTTAAAATTCAAAAAAGGTTACATTCAGTAGCATTATGTTACATATTGTTACATAATACAACTTAAAATTCAAAAAATAATCAAGAAGAATAATGGTTGTATATCTTAAAATTTACGACACAACAAAACTCTACGGAAACATAAAATTAAAGAACTTCTCCCAGGTTGTAAAAAAATTTCGCAATTTGCGAGAAATTCTAAGTACATATTCTCATACTTCACCAACAGAGCACATTTTGTAGTATTACACCAAAATTAAAATTACATCAAATCTTTTTTGAAAATGTTTAATAACAAAAGAAAGTTAGCCAAAAACAGTTATAACTTATCTTATTTAATATTCATTAATTTTTATAATAATTAATAAATACTAAATAAGACAAGTTCTGCCTGTTTTTTTTGTCTTCCTAACATTACCATCTTTTTAACGAAAATTAAGTGCTTTATTTGGAAAAGTATATGGAACCAAGAGGTGATCAGCCAAAAAATAAACAACTTAACTAATTTATAATTATATTTAATTAATTTTATTTATTTTTAATTTATAATATTTGATATTAATTGCTTCTCACCCCAAATTAAAATTCTGAATGATACGTTGAAGAAATAGGGGCGGAGATCACGGAACTTTCAACAATCCCAATTCTTAGTATATAAAAAAAATTATAAAATATATAAAAGAACATCTATTTAGTATGAAAAAGAAACATTCTGATACTTAATAGAAGAAACATCCTAATATCTAGTATAAGCACCATCTACGTAGAGGTTTTGAATTCATCCAAAAATATCTGGCTGATTTTTTGCTGGTATCCTCTTGATTCCCTAACATTGTTGGCTTTATTTTTAAAATAAGGTTACGATTATTCAACCAAAAAAAGTTCAGCACGTAATAAGAATGTTTCATTGCTGTAGCATCACTAGCATGTCCATGGATATGGTGTGTGTAGCGGCTAGTTTGGTTTGATGCAAGCCACGAGCCCACGACTAAGTACATGAACAAAAGATGACATCAACGGTGATGATTAAATTAAGATTAAAACTCAAATGTAATTATCTTTATGTGAAATTAATAATTAAAATTTATTAAATTAAATAATTTAATTAGTTTAATTAAATTATTATCTAATGATTTACAGCTATCTTAACTACACATGAATTTTCAATTCAGATTAAAACTGTTACTTTAATTTCTCGGGGTTTTCGCAGGTGCCTAACGTTAATAACGACGAGATAATGAGACAATTTCGTCTTAGGCTCGCTAGCTGTACGTGTCCTTAACTGCTTTCGTGACAATTTTGTATTTTGTCGTCACAAAATCATATTGAATTGTCGTCGATTATAATTAGGTGAGTCCATTGAAAATTCTATTTCCTTTCATGCGTTAATCTTTGCATACTTTTTGTCATTCAAGATCCTTACAAGAAAAAGATTTCAGGCTCCTAGGATTTCTCTTTAATTTTATAAAATTTTATAGAGTTTA
Organism: Arachis hypogaea; assembly: GCF_003086295.3. Taxonomy (NCBI): domain Eukaryota; kingdom Viridiplantae; phylum Streptophyta; class Magnoliopsida; order Fabales; family Fabaceae; genus Arachis; species Arachis hypogaea. Next base: position 124,330,555 of record NC_092052.1, read on the forward strand.
CTGATTACAAAAAAATTAAAGCAAATTGCGAGATTTTTTTAAAATACTTTTCTTCATTATAATAATTGGTTAATATTCTTGGTTAATATTTTATTTTAAATACTTTTCTTCATTATAATAATAAATCAAACTTTTAACAATTGTTTATTATCTACTATCTTTTTGAGTGATTATTAATAAAAAAATATTTTTAAAAAAATTACTAATAATTTGTATTAGAGAAATAATGGTTGATCAATATATATTATTTTATATTCATCTTATATTTGAGTTAATATTAACCAACTCTTTATATTTTTAATAATTTCTTAGTTAAACAGTAAAATTATCTAAAAAACAGTATTCAAAGATAAAAAGAATTCAAAGACTAACAGAATTTATTATTTTTAGTCAATATTTTTAATTCATACTTTAAATATTATTAGTAAAAACAATAAATTCTAATATCTCTTTAGCATTCCTCTTCAAAGATTAAGTTAGCGAATCATTATATTATTTTATAATGGGTTATATTATGATATCAAACATGTTATCGTGGTGGATTCTGCTGATAGTTTGCATACATTTTTTTTTCAATTATTTTTTAAAAAGGATTATGCAATCAATCTGACAAATTAACATTTAATGACTATTTGTATTGAAATTTGTCAATAATTCTAATATTTTATTTTATATTTTTTTAGTAATTATTATTAGGATTCTTCTTTATATTTTAGTGAGTCAATTATCAATAATCAATATTTTTAATTCTATAACAGATTATATTCTTTTTTTTTTGGTTTCCCATGGTATCCCTCAACCCGGCAGGTCAAGGACTAATCCGTCGCGGTACTGAGCTCCATTTAAGGGTTTACCGCTGGCCAATGGGTTGCTGCATGCACAAGGCGAGATTCGAACCTCCGACACTTGCTTAAGCGGACTAGTGAACTAACCACTAGACCAACCCAACTTGGTTAGATTATATTCTAACGCCAAGTATATTGACGTAGTAGATACATTTTGGCCGGTGCCAGTTTGGATACCTCTCTCGTCTCAACTATTTTTTAAGAAAGTATATGTTATATAATCAATAAATTAATATTGAATGATTAATTATCTTGAGATTTGTTAATAATTCTAATATTTTATTTCATACATTTTTAATAATTATTATGATTCTTTTCTTATATTTTTATGAATTAATAATTCTATTATTTTATTTTATATTCTTTTAATAATTATCACGATTATTTCTTGTATTTCTAAGACTGATATATATAGTATTTTGTCTTACCATTTATAAATGTAAGTATTAGAGTCAAGTATGCTACATAGTGCATTGTAGTGTCAATCTATATGTTAATATTATTTTTTAAAAAATTATATATTAAATAATTAAATTTATTTAAATTTAATAATTAATTAAAGTGAGATTTATCAATAATTATAATATTATATATATATATATATATATCTTTTAAATAATATTTAATTTTTTATATAACATTTTGAATATAGTATTTTTTTATTTTTGTCTATTAAACTTATCTAAATAGTTAAAAAATTATTTGTTAATATTTTTTAACAATATATTATTATTTTCTGCTACTACTCAAATTAATGTTTTAATTTTTTTTATTATTATTATTGTTGTTGTTGTTGTTGTTGTTGTTGTTGTTGTTGTTAATTTGATAATATTTAGTGAATACATATAAATTTTACTTTAAAATATTTTAGTTTATTTTTTTTATAGACATTGAGTTATTTGTTTTCTTATTAAATATAAGTACTTTGTGAATTCCTTTATTTTATAGATTAGTTGATATTATTAGTATAAAATAATATATAAAAATATTTTATATAAAATAGATATATTTTTTTCTGTACATCATACGGATGTATAGACTAATAAGGTTATTAAAAGAAATTAACAAATTAATAACAAATAATTATCTAGCTCTAGTCTTAAAAAAAATATATTAATAGTAATATTTCTTTTTTTAACTAAAAATGAAAAAATTTAAACTTGTAATCTCTTAGATGAATATGAAAAGAGTATGTCATTTGAGTTATAACTAATTAACGTAAAATGTGTTGTTTGACCTAGACTTTCTAATGTATATTCATTCACAATTAAATCCCTTAATATGGTATAATAATTAATCTGGACTACTACGTACGTATTAAAAGACATTGATTCGTCCATTATTAAATATAGTCACCTTCCTCTCTCCTCTGTCACACCTATAACCTTGTACTTCCGAGGTTTCATTTCCAAAGTCCTAATCCTTGGAGAAGAAATTAAAACACCAACAATATAATAATAATGAATACAGAACAAGAACAACAAAGATGAAAGTTGTTGGGTTCTTTGGTGTTTACCAAGAATCCTTCAAGATCATCCAATCCCACACAAAGATCTTCACTCAAATCACCTTTATTCTCATTCTCCCTCTCCTCTCATTCATCTTCTTCATTTTCAAACAACAATCCAATCTCCTCTTCAACGAAATTCTACATGACTCGCATCAATTAACCAATATCAACAACCATGACACACCACAATACCAGCACCTCATTCGAAAAATCTCTTCTAAATGGGACACTTTCTTGTTCTTCAACTTCATCTCCTTCACTCTCATCCTCATCTTCTCCATCCTCTCCACCACTGCGGTGGTTTACACCGTCGCCACTTCCATCTACGACGCCGGAAAAGAAACTATGATAAGTTTCACTGAGGTCATCACAGGCATTGTCCCAAAGACATGGAAGAGGCTTATGGTAACTTTTCTATGCGCCATCTTAGATTTTCTAGCGTACAACTTTTTGGCAATGTTAGTTACTTGGGAACTTGCAAAACCGGTTCGAAATTACTTCGGTGTTGCGGGTTCCATTATTATGGTGTTCTTATATCTATCTGGGTTCGTGTATCTGATCATGGTGTGGAAGATTGCCAGTGTTGTTACCTTGTTGGATGGAAAAGCGTGTGGATTTGAAGCAATGAAGAAAAGCAAGGAGCTAGTGAAGGGTAATATGGGATTTTCCATATCCATTTTTCTTAGCGTAAACGTTCCCTTCTTTGTGATACTTTTTTTGTTTTTGGAGAAAGCAGCGTTTGGGATTTTGTGTTTGTTGGTGTCATCTCATGTGTTGGTGTTTGAGGTTGTTCTTCTAACACTGCTCTGTTTTGTTTGCAATAAGTCTTGTGAGAATAATGTTGAAAAGGTTGTTTTAGTGGATCAAATTATTGATGAACATCATGTTCATAATAATGTTATGATTCCATTTTGATAGATCTATATATGTTCTATATGCTGAAAACTCATGGGAAGTCGATTTCATATGAAATTAATATTTTAGAGTCGTTAGATGAAAATTTAGTTAAACCAGTCAAATCATCTAACGGCTCTCCGATATCAACTTCACCTGAAGTCGACTACTGTACCTGAGTTTTCACCATTCTATATACTTATAATTACTGCTCAGTTAATCAAATTCATCTTTTCATAGAAATAAGAAAAATAGAACACAACATAAAACTAATTAATATAATCAAATTTAAAAATTGATAATGATAAAAAGACAATAAAAAATCAATCCAGACAATAAAAAAATATATATCAGCAAACCATGCCATAATCCTCTAGCTCCTCGTTAGTGGCCACTTTTATTCTTTTGGATTGACCCATTTAAACTTTTAAATTTTGTTCTCATTTTTTTTAATTTAATAACTTTTAATAATTCAACTCAAATATTTCAAATTCTAACTAAAATATATTAATTTCTAATCCAATAACATATTACAAATAATTTGACCCAAAATTACTATTTCAATAATCCAAAAATTAATTTTTATTTTTAATTAAAAATGGTATATTTTTAAACAACAAACGAACTGACCCGTTTAATCTACTAAAATTATATACTATTAGATCTTTTTGGAATACTGGGTTTTGCCTTCCTGCTAAAATTTTTTATGACCCACGCACTACGATTTAGATCGGAAAAACCAAATAACTAAATCCCCACCACGTACTATTAAGCAAATATTATTCTGATTTACTTTAAATCATTATTATTTTTGTAATTATATTTATAATATTATAGAATTATTTATTATTAAAAATTTAAGGTATATAATTTAAGGATAGACTTAACATGTTAGAGTTTAAGATATAGATTTAGTTACTAAATTTTATATTTAAAAGCTGTATAGACCTTAGGAATTTACTAAATTACTTAACCTTTTAAGTATAGTAGATAAGTAAATAAATAACATAATTAAAAAGATCGAATCAATAGGATCATGTAGACTTTATTATATATTTTATATACATTGCAAAATAACTTAATCATACATACAAACAAAGTCTACAGGGGAAAGCAATACACATTTCGATCGATCAACTTTCATTGGATAAATATGAATGATTAAAAGACACCTTTAGATTGATAGAATATTGGATATGGTTTGCTATATTCTTGGCATCATAAGAAATTCCTTCTAATCCCATTTTTGAAAAACCAGCACAGTAGATTCCTTGTTCTCCCCCCCAATGATTAGGGTAGCTTGGTTTAGGCATTCCATCCTCATTGAACAGAATCTCATAATCCTGCATGCAAAAATTTTTTTGATACAATTACTCAAACAATAACTAAGTGGTCTTAGGGTCATTAGGCACATTAATCTAAATTCAACTTTTGGATTAGAGAAATATTTTTACTATACGTGCATATTAAAATTAATCAAATATATACATGTAATTTAATTTATTCTTAATATTTATTTTATATGAATAATATTAAACGGCTAACACAATTCACTCTTTTTAACTAGCACTTAACCATCAATATTTTATAAAATAATATTAAAAAAAAAGTTTAAATACACTAATAGAATTTGTATAATGACTAAAATTATTAGTCAATATAAATAAAAATTCATAACCTTTGAATTTTTTATTTTATATATATATATATATATATTCTATATTAAGGAGTAAATTTAATAATTAATTTTAATATATACTTAAAATAGTTAATATTTTTAGAGCACGGTTAGTTAATGCTTGCTCTAATAACATTTATAACAACCGATTTAATTTAATCTCTATGTGAAAAAAATTAAAACAGTACTATTAAAAAGACAACAAATAATCCGTTTAAAGAATCTAAATTTATTTTATTATGCATTTATAGAGTGAATTAAATAAAATAAAAAATAATAAGTATTGACAGTTTTTTACTAATATTTTTTTGATACTAAATATTTTTGAATTATAAATATTCACCTTAAGCCACGTCAGCACATTGGTTCTGTATCCAGTAGCAAAGATGATCATATCAAATTGAGCACGTTGTCCATTGGTAAATTGAACTGTTTTAGCTTCTTCGATGTTTAAAATAGCAGGGACGACCTGATTGAAGAGGAACATCATTATGAATTCCACCTCATCCATTGTTATTCGAGAAATTAATTTATGAAATAGATTAATTAACTTATTGATGTCGCTAATTAATACCAAATATGATGCAACCAGAAATCTCTTGTACATATATTCATTCTTCTTAAATATATTAAGCCAACTTAGTTTTCTTTACAATGGACATGATGCATGAATTGACTTAATACATAAGCTTTGTTAATCAACATCTATCTTTTAAAGGAAGAGTGAATACCCATTCGATCCCTGACAATTATTTCGAAAGGACGAGACCCAAAAAAAAAAAAACTCAATCCACCTCCTGATATTTTGTTTTTTGGGACTGATTAGTCCCTGTATAAAAAAAAATAATATTAATTTATTTTGGCACAAAAATCTCGTTATCCTTTCGAAATAATTGTCAGAGACTAAATTAGAATTTTTTTTTTTGTCAAGGACCTCGTTGTCTTTCGAAGTAATTGTCGGGACTATTTTGGATTTTTCTCTTTAAAAGAATTTGGTTTAAAGTTTTTAAAGTAAAAACTTTTCAAAAGTCAAAACATTCAATCTATTAAAAATTCCACAACTTTTGACCACTAAATCAATATAATTATATTAGAATTTGGATCCTCTAAAGTTTGAATTTCATTTTCGAGAGTAAAGTCCTAATTATTAATTACCTTCACTTGGCGATCCTTAATCTTTTTGACGCAACCCATGTCAATGATAGGAGTAGTTCCATTCTTGATTTTCATTGCAAAAGGTCCCTCCTTTGGTCTAATCAAACCATACTTAGACATATTTCCATACATTAGTTTGCTCATAAGCACCATGAACTTGTCCACCGTTTTTACCTCAAAGTGTTTCAGCATCGACATTCCCGCGTACATCGTTTCCTTACTAAAGAAATGCACCTAACAAATAATACCAAATTTTCTATCAAGTTAATTTTAGAGTTAAAAACTCGAACCATGTAACTACAATCGATGGAAGAGACATAAAAAGGTTGATACCAAATGAGTGTAAAAACGGAGAACTAATTTTCCTTTTTTATTTGTATTTTTCAAAATTATTATATTATTTAATTAGAATACACCACCGTGCGTACCCATGAATGAATAACACAAAATTACTTCACTCGTTCTTTATCCATCTAGAATTTAATTAGAGAACCAATTATCTTTTAGCCATTTAATATATATTAAGAAAAATATATTTTTTATCCCTAGTATTTGTGATTTTTTTTAAATATTTCTAACATTTAATTATATTTAATTTTGTTTCTAACGTTTTTTATTTATATATCAAAATAATCCATAGATGTTAATTCCATAAATGTTAGAGACAAAACAAAAAATATTTATAAATAATTTTAAAATAAATCGAAAATATTAAGAATAAAATTGAATGAATCTAAAATGTTAGAAATAAAATCAAATAAAATTAAATATTAGATATGTTTTTAAAAAATATTATAATTGTTAAAGACAAAAAATATATTTTATTTTATATATCAATTAATTTTTTTAAAATTATTTTTTTATTTTAAATTCTAAATTCTAACTCAATCTTGATGCTAAACATTCCAAAAAATAAGTTACAAACATAATTTTATAATAAAAAATTTATTAATATTAACTAATTAAAAATTAATTCTTGTTATTACTATTTTTCCCCAATTTTCAATTAACTTTGAAAGGAATAATAATCATCACTATATCAACTGGTAAATAAAATAGAATAAGATTTTCATCTTAATCATTTTGACCCAATCATTTTAATAAGGTTAATCTAACCCAACCTTATAAAACTAACAAAAAGATCCTGAACACACATGTAGATAAAGTTGGAATGAAAAAAAAAAAAAAAAACTTACAGGGCTTCTGACAACAATGGATGTATATGCACCACAATTTGAGAGATCATTAGCGATATCCATTCCAGAATTACCAGATCCAACAACCAAAACATTCTTTCCATAAGTGTCTCTTCCATTCAAATACTTGCTAGAATGAATGTAAACCCCTTCATACTTCTCAAGCCCCTCAATCTCAGGGATATACCCTTCACTATATTCACCGGTCGCGACCACCAAGAAATCCGAAACATATGTCTCGTAGGTTCCGGAAGATGTGTCCTTTGCAACGACCCTCCATTTGTCACTCCGTTCATAAAGAATAGCAGAGTCCACGGTGCGGTTATATTTGATATTAACATTGAAATATGCAACATAGGACTCTATGTAACGCAAGAACTGAACCCTAGTAATAAAGTTTGGTAAGCTAGCGGGAATTGGATAATGGGGTAGGCTACAAAACTTTTTGTCTAAGTGGAGTTTCAAATTATCATGGGCTCTTTTCCTAAAGAAAGATGCATTGCAATCATCTCTTTCAAGAACAATGTTAGCGATGTTGAGTCTGTTGAGGCACCCAGCGGTTGCTATTCCAGCAGGACCTGCACCCACAATCACAACAGGCACTTCAATAATCTCCATTATTAATATAATTAATATTAATTATATTATTTGGAGTTATTTAATTGGTAATGCTTGTTGTTTTTGTTTCTGGGCTTGATTTCCTAGGGTGCTGGGCACCTAGTTTTGACCAGATTCTCTAGTTGAATTTATATTGTAGCTTTAATTGTCACTAATAGGTAGCTGAGTTGTAATCCAGAGTGAAATACCCTTTTTTTGATAAATAAAATCGGGACAACCAGTTATTTTTTTGTTTGGTTTAAGTAAGTTGTTTAGCAATTTTCAGCAAATGAATATAATTTAGAAATTTTTTTGAAACATAAATAGATCTATTTACTAAATATTGTCAATTTGTTTAGAAAGATATCTTACTTTTTCTTTTTTGAGCTCTGGCAATTTGTTTATGGTTACAATTTTTAGGGTATGTGGATGGGTGGTGTGGGAATTTCTTGTTGTCAAGTTGTTATATATATATATATATATATATATATACACACGAAGACTACGATAATTATCAAGTATTATTAAAATCAAAGTTATATTTTTTTATATTTTAATAATATTTTAAAAAAATATTGTTAAATAATAAAAAATATTATTTTAATTTTAATAATATTTTTAAAAATATTATGATTACTTTAGACACCGTTTGTAACACCTTTACTATCAGAAATTACACTTCCGGCTGCGCTACTCTGATAGAAAAAAGTATTACGACTACTTTACATACTAAATATTAAAATAGGAGCCTGTGACTCGACAATGTATCGCTGATTTCTTTGAAAATCGGAAATAAATACTTTATCTTAAGAAAAATACAAGCAGACATAGATTCATATACAAGACTCCTTACATAATATCTCATAATATAATATACATATAAAACATACAACTCCTATCCCTCTTACAAACTTGTAATAACAAAGACGAGTGAAGAAAATAATCTAATTAACACAACAACATATAAACCAAACACAGTATAACTCTTCTTAATGCTTCTTCATCCGGTTCCTGAAAAGGTAAAGCTGTAGGGGGTGAGAACCTAACCACACAGTCTCACCACGGAGTTTCAAAGTTGTCATAAGAAGATATTTAATAAGAAAACTCTTTTCAAACTCAGTGATTATCGTTGCCTTATGAATCTTTTAAAAACCAATAGGTAAGCGTTCAAAACCTTTTCAAAGAAACAATATTTAATCTGTCAGAAATTTGAAACCTTTCCTTTCTTATAAGAAAATCTCAATCAGAAACCAACCACGCAATCAAACAACACAATCATTAATTCAGCACCAAAGTTCATTCTCAAATGTAGCACGCCAGGACAAACACAGACAAGACAGACAAGGAAACCACATGTTTAGGTAGCAGTTACAGCAAATAGTTCAAGTAGCAGTTAAGAACAATTTAGCAATTAGGCAAACACAAACAAGTTCAAACCCAAACAAAGCATACAAATGCATATGATGCATGTCTGTCCTATGGCTGATGAGGCTCATCTGTCGGTTATCCAGCCAACCCGACAAGTCTGAATTGACCTTAGACTGTCCCCCGACGTGCATCCCCAAGAGAGTCTATGCATAGTTTTTTCTCAAATAATCAATATTGCTCAATGGGGGTAACATTCCTAAGAATTTATATAGTGCCCGGTCACACTTACGTCATAGGGTCAACAGAGTATCGAGTTTTCAACCTGGTACACGCGGTGGCAAGCCACGGCACTTAATCCAGGGAACCTCGTATCTCAGATATTTCAAATTCATAAGCCATATAAATAATTCATTCATCATTCATCATTCATCAATATCTAAGCCGTTCTCAATATCATCATCATTCGTCAATCCATATCCCATTTCCAAATTCAATCAAAAATCACATTTCAAAGTCAATCCTCATCATCCTTCTTTCCGTTCCATTAATCAACAACCTATTCCAAAACATAATTCTTTCTTTTCTAAATAAATCAATATTAAAACATATAATGTTTAAAAACTAAATCTTTTTAAACAATTACTTTAGGCGAAACTTCCAATTTTATAAAATTTCGGCAGCATCTCCTCTAAAATTCAGACTCTGTCACCCTTTTCGGGTCCCAACCAAATTAAACCAAATGCCTGTTAATCATTTAAATCACTTCCAATTACCATTATTACAACAACAACACTCAACCCAAGGAAATTACAAAATCTAGAATTCAATCAACCAATCCTATAAATCGCAATTTAAATCATCTTCAATTGATAGCATCAATCAATAATTAAGAATCTTCGGTCTTCTCAAACAGTTTCAAACCAAACCATTCCTCAAACCCTTTTCAAATCATTTCCAAAATAGCAAATCATTCTCAATAAACAAACCGCTTTCAAATATCAAGTCCTTTCCAAATTTGTTTTAAAATCAAATTTCGATATCAAGTCAGATTCAATATCAAATCGAATTTCAATATTAAATCTTTTCTAAAATTAAATCGTTTCCAAAATTAAACTAAATGTCAATAATAAATCTCCTCCAATAATTCAAGAAAAATCACTTTAACAACATCAATCAACTAATCAAAATATCCAACTTTTTCAATCGATCAATCTATCAATCAAACTAATAATCTCATTCATCCAAAATAACTCAATTCAATTCATAAGACTTATGAAATTACAAAAAATGTATTTTACGCATTAATATCGATTTATAATAACTCTGGAAAGTAAAACAAGTTTAAGAAAAGTACCCATACCTCAGTTAGTCGAACCCATCGTTAAACGCAATGATCCCATCTTTGTTAATTTCAGCAGCGGCAGCAACACTAATAGCTCGTTAGTACCATTAATACTATCACCTATGATAATTCCATCAGCAAACAGGAATGTAACACCTTCACTATCAGAAATCACGCTTCTGGCTGTGCTACTCTGATAGCAAGAAGTATTACAACTACTTTACATACTAAATATTAAAATAGGAGTGTGTGACTCGACACTGTATCGCTGATTTCTTTGAAAACCGGAAATAAATACTTTATCTTAAGAAAAATACAAGCATGCATAGATTCATATACAAGACTCCTTACATAATATCTCATAATATAATATACATATAAAACATACAACTCCTATCCCTCTTACAAACTTGTAATAACAAAGACGAAGGAAGAAAATAATCTAATTAACACAACAACATATAAACCAAACGCAGTATATAATTCTTCTTAATGCTTCTTCATCCGGTTCCTGAAAAAGTAAAGCTGTAGGGGGGTGAGAACCTAACCACACGGTCTCATTATTTTCAAATTTCCAGAACTTTAAATCATAAATAGAAAAATAATCCATAGGTGTAGAGTTTGGATAAAAACCTTAATTTATTTCAAGTCCAATTAATTGCCTTTAATTATTTTCAATAAAAATAATTTCTAAAATTAAAACCATAAATAAATATATAATTTGAGATTGATTCAAAATAGGACTTTTCAAAAGTCTTGGGTCTTACATCCTACCCATCTTATAAAAATTTTCGTCCTCGAAAATTGATATAAAATAAAAGAGATTTCATATTACTTCACTCTTGAACTTATTTAAAGATATATATATATATATATATATATATATATATATATATATATATATATATAGTTTCAAATACCAGGATTTTCATATGGCATAAGGGTATTAAAGGGTATAAGTGTGATGCAAACAGAAGTTACAAAATAGGCTTGATGTACAAGATAATATGTTTTCAAACATGTGATGGTAAGGCAAGGCGTCAAAAGGTATGAAACCTGCCGGGGTTTAAACGATGTACTTAACGTCCACATACTGATCTCATACCAACTTCAGAGATTCAACTATTCAAACTTCAACATAACTTATCTCCACCATTTTCAACCGTATTTCATTGGGCAACTCATCTGACGGTTCTTAACTTCGTTAAACACTTTGCAAACCTTATTACTGGTCATAAATTTCACATCAACAGAACTATGTCATGTAAAACAAGGTTCCACGATTCCCTATGATGTCGTACATTTACGAGTTTCACCTTTTGCGTTCACCAAACGTACCCTAAAGAATTAATATGTCGTTTACTAAGTCCAACAGTCACACAAGATACCAAAACTAATCTTGAGTATACACAGAAGGATAACAGACCTTAGAAAAGAAAGAAAAGCGGCAAGGATCGTATTCGCGAGAATTTGAAAGAATTGTTGAAATCATAAGTAGACAAGAATAAACAAGTAATGAAGAATGCTGGAAAGAGAATCAACTGATAACTTTAAGGGTAACTCTCGAGTCGAAGGAATTCGATAGGACCTATAAGATGAAAAACAACACAGTATTTTGAAACCAATTTAAGCTGAATCAAAAAAATATGAGGTTTACAGAAGAAGAATATCCAAACCAAAGACAAAGTTTATAGAACTCAAGAGTATGGTTTAAAAATATTTTCGAATGCATTGTTCGTAAAGAATGGAAAACTTAAGAGGAAATCATTTCATGTTCTAAAAGAGAAAATGGGTAACAAAAATCCTTCAAAAGATTAATAAAAGCATAAATGTTGCATTATTTCAATATAAATTCAAGTGGAAATAGATTACACAAATTTTTTAAATGGAAAGATTAATTTGGCTAAGAACAAAATTGTATTTTCTCTTCTTTTTCAAGCATGTATGAAAACTACAATCTTGTTGGAAGAAAACCTGACATAAAGTTTTACTCATAAAAGAAAAGATGATGCATTACAATCAAATAGGTTTAAATCACATACAGAAATTTTCAGAGTATAAGGTAAAGGAGTGTTGGCTGAATTGAAAGCGATTTTATTAAAACTTCAATAGACGGTTATATCGCTCCAAAATAAGTTCAAATCACATCAAAGAGAGGCACTACTCAAGTAAAGCAATTTAAAGTTAGGGACAACTTTGCATAAGAATAAATCAAAACTTGTTTAAAAAGGTTTAAACCAAAACTCCAGTAATATACTTGAAGTCACAACTTTATAAGGATGCTCAATAATATTAAGATATGCTAAAAAGGAAACTAACTCATTTTAAGAAAGGAACTTAAATCAAAGGATTTCAATTAGGATTCTTAAAACATGTCATTCATAGAAACGAAAAGTTTAAAAAGGAACTCAGCAACTTAAAAAGTTGATTCAAAACTTAAATTTCTTCAAAAGAACTCAAATCTTCGTCAAAATGGTCCAAAACAAAATTTTGAAAGTATACTTGGAATAACCACCTCGCAAAAAAATCATTTAAGAAAATTACGATGCGCTTAAAAGGAAATCAGCCCATGGAAGAAAGAATCTTTAAATCAAGGGAATTTGAACAAGAACTCACTAGGCATGGATTATCAAATAAGTTTCCAATTGGTCCAAAGGAATACAAAACGCATCAGGAAAGAAAAATTAATCAATAGAAAATTCTCAAGAAAGAATCTTTGACTAAAGAAAGACAAATAAAAGGACAAATGGTGCATTAGATGGAAACGAATTCAAGTTGACTCGGATGAGCATGAGATTCACAAGAAATGGAAAACTAAGACTAATGATGACGTTCAAAAAAAAGTAAGAGAGTAATTAAAAATAGAATCAAATATGACATTCTCAGAAATGAAAAGCTTAAGGAAGAAATTGGTCTATTCACAAGAAGAAAGACACGAGTCCAACATTTTTTCTAAAATAACAACAATTGCATAAACAATGTAGTATGCTAAACCAAATTCAAATTAAAAATAAAATAGGTGAAGTTTACCAAACAAAAACCAACTGGGAAGAGATAAAAATCTTTCTTTGAAAAATATCTAAATATATAATCAAATAAGGATATTCATAAAAGATGTAATAAAATTGTTAGAAAATCAAATTGTATTTAAAGTATATATACATTTCCATAAATCAGTGAAGAAACAGGCGAGGTATTGGAAACAATTAGTTTTAAACTGTATAAGAAAATTTCAACGTTTATATAAAGAAGTATATATCAAATTAAAAGCGATTGTATATTTCAAATCAAAAGCGGTTTTGTTAAGATTTAAAGAATGGCTGTAATTATCGTCAAATAAGAAGAAAACTAAGTTACAATTTGTTTACAAAGGACTCGAAATATGAACTTAAAAAGGTGTACTGCATCAAAACAGATTCAAGAGGAAGTGCCTAAATAAAGAAGGTAAATACGCCAAGGGTTTTAAATAGGCATATGCAGTCAGGATCAAATAAGGGTTTTAAAACGTGTATTTTTAAGATGGTTCACAAATAAAAATTTTAACTTTAATAGAAAACCAGATATTTATTTCTTCCACTGATGATACTAAATCATTTTTTAATCTTTAGATTACTGATCCCATATTCCTTAATTTTGACTCTTATATTTCTCAATCTTAAAAGATATAATTTATGCACTTGAATGATAAAGTTCTTTTGTTGAAAAAAGTGGAAAAAACCTATAAAATTTGATATGGTTCAATTTCAACTGTTGGCTTCCTCATTTGCTTCAGATTGGAGCTATTTATCTCTTATATTTCTAATCATTGAATGATACCTTTTTATGCATTCAATTTTAAAAAATGATCTCTTATATTTCTAATCATTGAATGATACATTTTTATCCAGTGCTTTTGACATATGGTTATGCTTATTGATCTCTTTCTGTCTTTCATATTCTCATTTGTTGATTCACAGTTTTTTCACATTTCTTTGGCCTATTGTATTACTTTTTTACAGAATTTGTTTTATTAACCGAAATCTATTTTTTCTTTCACCCTTTTAAATATATATCTTTTTTTCTTTTGAGCTCAATTTTTGAACTTTATTGATGGCCACTTTGTTTTTTGGTATTTCATTACATAGATAGATAATTATCTTGTGTGTATCGTCATTGGGAATATGATATATTTTCTATTGGAAATATAATTATAAAGGAAGCCTAATCAAATAATGATGTCTATACTAAAAGGTGTCCTCATCTGAGTCTACCACTCCTAAATCTATGCATATGTTTTCTTTTTATTTTTAGTTCTCACCTTTCTCTAGGTGTTACTTCATGTTGTCTTTGTTATTTGTCTCTTCTCTCTCATCCTCTTATCATCCCATCCTCTCTTCTCCTATTAACTTAAAATTTATATAGAAGATAACTTAGGGTTAATATAGCTTACCATTTATATACTTTATTTGTGTATCAATTGTTGTTATCTTAGGTCCTATATATAGGATTATTTAGTGGAGCCCGCAAATATCTTTCGATTGATATCTAAGGTCAATCAACATCAATATCTTTCAAATGTCTATCTTGCTTCTTTTTTTCACTCCCAAAATAAGGGTTCTATGGATTTCAAAATTCAAATTACTCAATTGATTTGTGTTTATAAATAAAGGCAGAACCCGTTGATCATGGCAGATTTTTCTCACATTCATATTGCTATTGTATGTGTTTCTTAGTTGGTGTTTGATTGATTGAAATCTCTTTTCTCTTTCATCCATTTAATTGCATTTCAATATGACAACTGCCATGATATGGTTAATAAGATTAATCCTGAGAAGGAAGCATGGAACCTCAAAGTTAGGGTGATTAGGCTTTGGACTGTTCCTACTTTCACTGGTCAGCTTCTCCCAAATTCCATGGAGATGATTTTGGTTGATGAATCTGTGAGTTATAGTGGTCTAAATCTATTAAAATTTTTTGGCTGTTTGTTTTTTGTATTTAGATGTGTTTCTCCTTACCTTTTTTATATCGAGGTCTAAAATTTTATTTCATTTAAATTTGTTTTTCTGTTTATTCAATTTGTCATTTATCATATTTTTAGTATAATTTATGTTGATTGGTAGGGGTGCAAGATACAAGCTACTCTTCGGAAGACTATGATTTACAGGTTCAAACAACTTTTCTCCGAGGGTCGAGTATATGTAATGAAGCTCTTCTCTGTTGTGCCAAACCAAGGATCTTATAGGGCCACTTGGCATCAGTTTAAGTTGATTTTCCAATTTAGGACCACTGTTTGGGATGTATCTGTGATTTTATTCCAAAATTTGCTCTTACAATCTCTCCATTCACTGAACTTTTGGAAACCAAAGAGGATTTCGGTTTTTTAGTTGGTATGTTGTGCTATTTGCTCATACTTTTTTGTCTGGAATGATTGCAGTCTTGTTTCTTTGTGATTTGTAGAATGTTGCTTTGTTAAAAGTCTTAATCTCAGGTCGTAATGCTCATACCATATCATACAAAGCTGGAAAACCTCCACAGGAAGTAAGATTACCGCCTTCCCAGGCCTACAAGAATAGACGAAGCTAGCTGGTCACCTGCTTTCGGTAACTCATGCGAACTCTCTCCCTGGGTATACACAGACCACGACTAGAGAGAATGGCTCCAGTGGCTACATTTATGTTAAGTCTGGTCACTCGGGCCGTTGTACCTTTTCATTATGGTATGGTATTGTCAGATTCGAACATAGGGCTACTTTATTTGTTTGCCATATCTTCGTTAGGTGTTTATGGAATTATTACAGCAGGTTGGTCTAGTAATTAGGGGGCGGCCGTTCGATCGCCTATGAGACTAGGACCCATAGGTCAAAAATGGGTTAGTACCGCAGGTGTTGAACGATCTACACTCTTGTTACCGGGGAAAGCTCCAACTTGAGGCTTTAGACAATGATAATTGTCGTGGGCCCTTCACTTTCATTACATCGATGTGGATTGCCTCGTGAAATAGCGATAGAGATTGGACCACTTACCTTTTTGTAATTCGTGGTCTAATTAGACAGCATCTTGCTTTGAACATAGGGGTTGCTGCAAGTGTGAGACATAAATGAGCCTTCTATTCTAAAAGGGATTCATTGAATCAATTTACCTCCGAGACACGAAGCAAGTTGAGCGAAGCGAGGGGAGCTAACGCCTTTACCTTACATAGAAGAGATTAGATGTTAGCACCTTAAGCTCTCTTTCTTAACTATCTACTGTACCAGTGAAGTAGCCCATGGGTATGGGATACGAGCGATTCTGAGTCTTATTGCTTTCACGTAGTCAATGTAGGTACGTACTTACTCATTTACTCATATAGCTGAAAGATGTTTACTTTTATTCCATATCTCTTGATCTTAGATACTATATTTGACTCTCTATCTCTATAAGACAATAGCAGGACTTGCCAGCATGAGAGGAGTGAACCATGTCTATCTGTTGGGAAAGCCCCTTTATTAGTAAGGCGATATGCTCTCCAATGCAGTAGATCAGTGGACCGGAAGATTAGTCATTATTTCTTAATAGTTTTTTTTAATATTTATTTCAGATGTGGTGGGTCTGTTGGTCTCTGTGTCGGAAGAGAAAGAATATGATAAAGATGAAAAGAAGATGAAGATGGCTGTGATGGAACTTGCTGAAAATGAGTTAGTGTTCTTTAATTTCTACCTCTTCCTCTTATTGAGATTCTTTTTTGTTTTCCGTGTGTTTGTATAATCAAGTTTCTAATAGTGTAGGTGATTTTGTTGGTTGTTTTCAGTCATAGGATTCGGTGTGCCTTATTTGGTGAATATGTTGATGAACTTAATCGATTTCTGTCTTCTGGGTATGCTGAACAGCCAGTTGTGGTTTTACAACTTGCTAAAGTTAAGGTTTTTAGAAGTTTGTATCATGTAAATTTCATTTCAGGTGTGTCAGTTATCCAAGATCACTTGGTTTTACCACTATATTCCTGTAACCAATGTATCTATTTTTTATTTTCAGGTAGAGTTGGACTTCAGAATGTTATGTTTGCATCAAAGCTTGGATTTAATCTTGACATCCCAGAGGTGGCAGCTTTTCGAAAAAAAGTATTTTTGTACATGTAGTTTCTGTTGTGTTTTTTGTTGTTGTTGCTGTCATTGTTTACTTATTTAAGTTGGTGCTGTATTTATTAACAGTTCTATTCCACATGGAGTTAGTGCATCCCAACCCATTGGCATTGTTGGATCTGGAAAAAATATCGGAATAGAAGATGATTTTATGAAGCTCACACCTAGGTGTACTGTGAAGTCGCTTGATGATAACAATCGGGTTGGAACCAGTTTAATTTTTTTTATCATGTTTACTCTTGATAATTTGTGTTAATTTTTTTTCTATTCGTTAGTAAATACTGCTTTGTTTTGGAATGATATTAATCCTTTTGTCCTCCTTTGTACCTGAAAATACTATGCTGTTAGTATTTATTTTAGTTTTTCAGTTTTAGTTTGTATTACAACTATCTTTGGTTATAATGTCTTAACATTTATAGACCTGGTCTTATATTTTTAGGTTGGAACTTTTGTTGTACTAGCGAAGATAGCTGAAATAGTTGAAGATGGTCCTTGGTGGTACTCTGCTTGTATGTGTGGCAGAGGTGTTCAGGCAGAATCTGGGATTTACTTTTGTCAATTTTACAACATCCATGTTACAAATGTGACTCTTAGGTATAAATATTTTACAATTCTTCCTTTGTGCTTTGTTAAATAGTGAATTATTTCTGCGTAGTTGTTAACCTTAGGCCAGTATTTATGTGCATCTTAAAAAAATCCAGGTTTAGAGTGAAGGTGTTGGTTGAGGATTCAACTAGTGTTTCTATTTTTTTCCTCTTTGATCGTGAGGCAAGTTACCTACTGAATAAGACTTGTGCCCAGCTGTTTGAACAACATCTTAAGGATGTTGATGTAAGTCAATCGAATGCTATATTCTTTTTATCTACTGAGTTTATTGTTAAAGAGTTTTCTTATCCTTCGATTTCTACCGATTCATTTTTTCTGTTGTGTCTATTTTATATTGTTCATAGGTTGTGTTTGGCACACAGTCTCCTCCTATATTCCAAGAAATTATTGGAAAAATTATACTATTCAAGGTTCTTAGTAGGCCTGTTGGGATGGAGAAATTCAAAGGGACTTATCCAGTGAGGTGTGTTTGTGATGATGCTGCAATAGTTTGAATGTTTGAGCTCTCTGGTTCAGATTTGAGTCCTAAAAAGGTATAAAACGGAATTCGCACCTATTGTTTCTATTTAATAAATTCTTTCTTAAATTTTTCATTTTTTGGTTGTTCCACCTTTATTCATGTCTTATATCGGATGTGCTTTGTATTATCCAAGGCTGGGTTTGTACCAAAAGGAGAGGGATCATTTGGGGAACTCTCTAAGGTTACCAAATCACCGAATTTAGGATTGACTCCTTCCAGCTGCTCTGAGCTCTTTGTTGGTTCGCCTCAATATACCTTAAAGGAATCAAGTGTTGTTAACTTGGGAGTTGATGAAGATGCTAAGGTTCCATGCTTCCAGTTTCTTCTATTATTTTTTTGTATTACTTTTCACCCTTTTTTGAGTTGTGTTTAAATTGAACCTAATATGTTGTGTCATTTAATAGTGTCCTCTCCTCAAGAGAAAGTCTGCTGATGCTGTGGTGGATAAGTTAAATGAAGTGGATAGTTCTGAAAATTCATGCGATGAAGTTGATGAAAGTGAAGAGGTGAGTAGTGTTGCCAATTTTTTTTTGACAGGGCGCTTAATTTTATGATCAAGTTCTTTTGACTAGAACTCATTAATTATCCCTCTAATTAGGTTTATATTTTCATGCAATTATTTACACTAGGAGTATGTGGTTGGCCTTAATCGAGGCTCTCTTGATGCTGAGAAAGATGTGAAGCCTTCGTTGAAGAGGTTGAGAAGATTCTTGAGGCTACAATTTGATGAAGCTGATGAGTCTCGTGGCTCGGGGAATGATGGCTCCTCTAGACATGGGGTTAATTGAGGTGGCTGCCCATAGTAGTTAACTAGAGCTACTGATTAGGATTAATCTAGGGCATTAGGTATTTTGGTTGTGTCCATGTAATAGTATTTGATGCATTGGATTGTAGTGGATGAGAATATGTGTGTGTTTTCATGTTTTGTATAAGTTGTTTGGATTGTTTTTTGGGCATCTTTCTCATGTAATAGATTAAGTGCTAGGGTATGGACACGATATCATTAGCCACTAGGCAAATTAGCTATTTAGCCTTTTATGTTTGTACTTATTTCTTTGAAATTCAATAAAATGCAGTAGCTCTTTTATGATATAAAAATCTCTCCTTCCACAATTTAGTTTATTTCGTAACTTATGTGGTTTTGCCAAGTGAATGCTTTATGGTATTTAGATGACACAATATTCATGTGTTGTTGAATTGATTTGTACTTTCTTGATATATCTATATTGAATAGGTTGGAAGTGATCTTTTGGCCATTTCTTTTGTTTTGATGGATTTCTTAGGTGCATTTTGCCTAGAATGACTAATGTAGCTTAGGTGTTAAAAAAGTTCATTCTTTGTTAAAATGATGAGAAGGATATATGTACACCACAAAATCAGTCATGATTTTCTATTCGACTGTTTGTTTTTTTATTAGATAAAGTAATTTAAAAACATTTGGATCTTATTGGCTCTCTCATGTCAATTTGAGAGTCAAATACGCAATTCTCTGAATACACAATTTTGACATTAACGGCACAAAATTATAAGTAAAAATTTTTAACAAAAAAAAATTTCATTCTCTTGTGACTCAACTCGAACAGTTTACTTATGATTAGTTGATTTACTGTAGAGTAAGTTTAACTATATATTTTATAATAATAACTCTGTTCTCATTGTCACTGTATACGGAAACACTATGTTTTTTTGAATATAATGAATGGTGTATTCACTATATTTTACCCAATTACTGTTGAATCCATTTTTCAATATATGTTGAATATGTAAATTGTAAATAGGTAAAAAAATTTTGCATCATGTCATAATGTAAAGATTAGCAGCAGCAGCATGCGCTAGACCATTCAATCCATGAAGTTCTCTATATTCAGAAAGACCACCAAATTTTGGATGAAGCTTATACATACAAACTTTGTCACTTCATAATAACATAGACGTTGAAAACACTATAATATTAACAATACACTTCATGAGTTCAAAATATGGTGAATGTATATTTTAGGATCCCAATCAATCACAAGCTTTAAGATCTTTGAATTGTCATATCTATTCGGCGGTTTTGCAAGGAGTCTATCTTCAGGATAATGGTGTTATTTTCCTTTAAGTTATAAGTTTGACAACATTCGGCCCAATCCACCCCGAATTTTCACTCTGTATTTCTTCTTCCTTGACTTTTGAGTAGATGGAAAAAAAGACGTTGTTACCTCCGCTAGATGATGGACCAACGATTTGCCAAATTGAACCATGTCCAAATGGAATGAGATGTGCAGCAAAACTAGCACCCATGTACTGCAAAAAATGAAGCATTGTTAGTGTTTTGGGAGAAATTATTAAGGTTATGTATTGTAAATGGATAATCAAAATTTGATGTGTTTGCATAAAATTGATATGAATTATTTAGAATGAACTTACCAATCTACTTTTGGTCACGTCAGTACGTGTCAATCTCTTTCTATAGGAAATCTGTGGATTGTACGTGCTTGAGGATAGTTTAAATTGTTAGTCTCCATCCTAAAATTTATCTCAATGTTATCTAGAAATAAAATTTATGGATAAATACATAAATTAAGTGTCACATTACCTATTGTCAGCTGTTTCTTCTCTTTCATAACTGTCTTTGCTCAACTCAATGATTGAATTGCTTTCATCAGACATAATTATTGGATTGTTAGGGTTATTACCCTCCATTGTCGAATCTTCATCCTCATCTGATGAGTCTTGAAGCTCGGATGGTTAAGACCCAGACAGTATCATAACATCAGGTGAGGAAGAGTCACTGTTGCTGCTGTAATCTAGATGAAATGCTCTTTTGACATTGTTTAGTGTGTTTTGGTCTAATCGGTCCCCCCACATAATAGTTTTTATCAGAAAAAATTTTAATTGGTTGGTTCATTTCATTGAAAAGTAAAAGGAAAAATATCCCAAAACCCGCATAGGTAAACTGTATAGTATTTCCTCTCGCGACAAAATAAAATTCCCTAATCAGCTCGAATGAACTCTTAGTTATAGCCTTCTGTTTATTTTTACTCTCTATATCCAACACTAAGCAATTATCTCACTCATAAATTACGTAGCATGAGGACCCTAAATCATGCCCATAAATTGCTTCAAAACACAATGGTAGAGCTCTGTCTCCCTATATTACATGTTACAGTTCAAATTAAATGCTGCAACTTACATGCTATTTACGATACATGACATAATATTATATATATTTAGTTACCTGCCCGTCATATAGTCGAAACCTCAGAGTTGCTTCTTTTCCTTGTATCCAGTGTTGTTGGGTTGCCAGAAACCTCCTGAGAGCATATAACAGTACCATAATAAGTTAGTGAGACTTCGATTATTTGCAGCATAAGAAATGGACTTGTGCCGACTTAAGTAAATAGTCATCTTAAAATCAACTATTCTTTTGATGGGTATATATTTTTAATTACTTAAAATCATTTTAATAAGATCTGGATGCCTTATATTATTGATCTTTCCATTCTAATTAAAATTTCTCAAAAAGTAAAAAAAAAAAAAGAATCAATAGGGCAAAACTTAAGAAGCAAAATACTTCAAGGACACCTACAGTTTTCCTTTTTTTAAATACAACAACAACAACCACTATATAAATTAATTAAGGGAGCAAAGAACAGATAAAAAGATAATATACGCCAATAATAATCCTAAACATTAGCAGCGACCCAACAAGAATCAAATTAAAGATGCTAAACTCCCCAGGTTACGATCTTGAAACACAAAATTTGATTAGCATACATGTACCATCCAAGGTTCAATCACCTAATTTGACCCTTCTCTAATAAGGATTCAGATTTTTACCTGTTGGCATCATTCCTGTCTGTATGCACTGCCATCAAATTTTATGATGTTGTAAACTGCGTTCTCAGCACTGAAGAATAGACCAACGATTTTTTCTCTTAGTACAAAATATTATATTAGAATAATTAATTAAAAAAAAGGAATTTTTTTGTTTCTTTTTGTGTTAAGAGAGACGGTTAGAAGTTAGAGAGATAGGAACATTTCATATGGATAGTGCAAACCTTGCTTTGTTCTTCGGAAGGATCTTGGATAGATACTGCTAGTCTAGATTCTTCTTTTGTACTTCTACTCCTTGCTTTCTAATGTTTGGTTTGCCTTGCTCACTAAAGACAGAGGAGTTACACTCTTTCATTCTCCTGGACTCTAAAGGAAAATTCAATGCAATTATTTTAGCATGTGCGTTTAGTTTAGATAGACCAAAAGGTATCTTTTACTTTACATATGTGTATTTTTTATTTTCTTGGGCCCAACTTTGGGTCTTCTTTAATTTTTTCAATTTGTTGTTGAAAAAAGCTACAACAATAATAGAAGTATAATGTCCAAAATTAGTTTTAGTATTTAAAGTATATAAGTATAAGTTCCGGAATCAATTTAGGAATAAGATAGTTTATTACAGTGCACAAAATGAGTTAAATAAACATTATTATTAAAAAATGTCTCTTTTATATAGGATTAAAGGTTTTTTTTATTATCTTTGTGTAGTATCTTTTTTTTTGTAGTAATCTGATATTGTGAATTATGAGTATTCTTCTATTGATTTTTTAAAATTTGCTCATCATATTTGCTTTATTTATTTATTTATTTATTTTCTTTTAAAATTTCAGTTCCTGTGATAAATGAATAAAGTGGTAAAGAAATCTGAACTGAAAAATCTATAGTTAGCCAATGACATAAATTACTTCAATCCAAGCCAAGTTTGATAAAATATGACATATAAAAAATGGTTATATAAACAATAATTATAATTAATGAGATTAAAAATTAAGAAAACTTTTGGTACATAATAACTTATTAATCAGTACAGTTATTTTGTGAATGTCATGCTAATATATCTTTTATTTGATTCCAAAAAATTTATTCAAAACAACTACATAAAAAGTTATATAAAAACTACTAAAATAATGAAATTGTTAAGAATTGTTTTTTGTTGAGTTGGGTTAAATATCAACTATTTTTTTTATGGGTATTTATTTTTAATTACTTAAAATCATTTATGTTTGTCAATATCTCTACGAAGCAAAGTATGATGAACAAAAAATAAAAAGATAAAAACTTAAAAAAATAGGGGCCTTTTTAACCAATAGGCATGCTAAAAAATACAGATAAGAAGCAATGGCTGAATTCAAATATAGCACAATAATAAATTCACAAACTACATACATTTAGATGTTAACACTATTAGTATTTCAATAATTCAATATTTATCTGATAGTATAATACTAGAAATTTTAGATTGAAATAACTAAAGTAAAATTATAGCCTCTGTTAATTCAGAATTGAAATTCACTGCAAAATTATTTTCAATTTTTTTTACACAAAATGTTATTATTATAAACAAAGTAGCTAAATTTAATATATTTAAAATAATATTGAAGAAGCTAAGTTTAATATATTTAAAATAATATTTTGGAATTCAAAACTTAGTCCATGAAGGTGATGTTTTTTTAAAGAAAAATTTAGCTAATTTACTAACCAACCATGGTTAGTAAAGTACCTCTTGATTACTGTGATGGAAGTCATCATTTCACAATTCATATTTTAAAGTAGCCTCATTTGTTAACACAGCTACTTCATGCAGAGGAAGTATAGTTTACAACTATTTATTGGTTTTTTACTTAGAGTTAATAATACCAAAAAAAAAAGTAAATGTCATTGTCAAGCATTAATGTTTGTTTTCTAAGAAAACATGTAAATTGTATGGCTTCTATATAGCAAAGTCATAGAGTTGGTATTGTCCTTGCGATTGATGTAGTTCTATCCATTCTATTAATTGCACCAAGTTCTTAATAACAACATATATTTACAATAGATGACCTAAATCATAATTTAAAACCTATTGAATAACGTTGGATTAATTTTTGGTTTGATCGCATACTCTAAACATAGGCACTTTAACAATTTGACAAAAGTATCGTCATTTTTTATAAATATTAGTCTTTTGAAAAAAAATTTCATTTGAACATGTTTATAAAAATCATTAACTTACTATATTATTATTATTATTATTATTATTATTATTATTATTATTATTATTATTATTATTATTTAAATCTGTCTTATGTCCAACAATTTATATAGTATAGTAAAACAAAATTAAAAAAAAATTGCCAAAAATGTTTTTCAAAGGGACATTTGTTCAAAATTAAAATAATAATATAATTACATCATATGCAAATTATGAAAAATGATTAAAAATTCTAATTATACTCTTATTTTTTAAATATATAATAATTTAATGATTAATATTTGAGTAAATTAGCTTATACCATATTTTTTTAATCTTAATTCTCAGTTATCATAGCTATTTTAAAAAACATTTAAATCATTATAAACAGTTATTTTAAAAAAAATTGTCTAATTATATATTAGAAATAATTAAATAAATAACAAAGATAAGATTAAAAAGAATTTGTACAATAGTTACATTTTTTGCGTTTCAATAATAGTTAAAAGTTTTGAAAATATTCATCAAGGTTTATTTTGTTTCAATTTTATTCTAGGAGAAGTTTTCACTTTCAATTAAATATACTCTTCCTGAGTATTTTTTACACAATTTTACAATTCTTTATTTATAGTTTTGTTCTTCTATACTATATAAATTGTTGGACACAACATAACTTTGAATAATAATAATAATAATAATTTAATGATTAATATTTGTGTAAATTATCTTTCATACAACTTTACTGTGAACGATATATTTAATTTAAAATTAAAAATTTTTAGGATATAATTAAAACAAAGTAAAACTTAGAGTATTCATTAAATTTTACACAAATTTCAGAGACCAAAAATATACTTTATCCAAATTTGTAATTATCATCTGTTTACAATTCTAAACTCTTTTGGAGTTTTGTAAAAAAAATTCTGAAAATACAATTTTATTGTAAACAATTAACATAGTAAGTTGATTCTTGCTCCTTAATAGCTCAGCTTTATTTATCCATCCCAACTCTTTCACTGTTTAGTATTTTACAAGGTCATTCTGCACTTAATGTTAGTTAAACCATGCAATACCTAAAACTTGTGAAATTTATTGCATGTTAGGAAGGTAGTTGGCTTTCAATGACCTATTAACATTCTATAAATGGAGTTCAGCGAGCATTGGTCACCACAAGGTATTGTTTGGAGTTTGTCAAATACTCCATCTTATACTTTAAATTCCTCCTTTTGAATTTCTCTTACATCTTGAGACCAAGTATGAGTGATATACCTCCCACAGAAGTAGAGGTTCCACAACTCCCTGATGAGGTTATAAGTGAAATCTTCTATTTATGTGACACTCTAACCATTGTCAGTTTCAGTGCTACTTGCCGTTATTGGAGGCAAAGGATAACTTCATTTGACTTTCTCAGTCAAATCTCAAAGATATGGAAAATGCGTGGTTGCTCACTGTTCACTCACTTTGGGTTTGCATCTCCTGTAATCACGTCAGTGGATTGGATCATGAAGATTGATGCCGTTACTGGAGAAACTGGCTACCTGAACTTGCCTTTTCTTTTAACCCAACACGGTTGGTTTCAGCTCATTAGAGTCGAGATGGGAGTCTTCTGTATCCGTTACTCCTCCCTTGGAAGAAGAAGCCACTTGGTGATTTGGAATCCACTTATTCAAATGCCTCGGGTACTAGATGATCCTTTGCAACGTAGTTCTTGTGAGGGTTCCTTTACTTATGCCTTTGCGCACTTTCCGAATAGTGTTCATTATGCAATTTTGCATGTTTTTAAAGATGAACCCGATAGCACTGCTTACACTTTATCTATGTATACAAGTTTCACTAGGAACTGGCATGTTAGGATTTCATGTCCTTTATATGTGCAACGGTTGGATCCTTCGTATGTTGTAGCCAGTGGTGTTGTGTATTGGCTTGCTGACCGTGAAGACGGTGATCAACCATATATTGTATCTTTCTCATTGATGACATTGACTTTTGGCCAAATTTATGTCCCTCCTAAATCTATGTCTCATTGTGGTTGCCTTTTTGTTAGAGATGGATGTCTATGTTTGGCATCAAATAATCACACATTCTATTCATACAACTCAGTTATATGGCAGGTAAGTGACACCGATGAAGGTGTTAACTGGTCACAACTATTTACATATAATGGAATAGGTACTTTGTATGTGCCAGTTGTCATGGTTGATCATGATGTTATTCAAGTTATGGAGAGGCACCTACAACTGGTTGGGGCTTAAGTCATTGCCTACTCTCAATTTTTTTTGTTCGATATAACCCCATTGAAGGCACAAGAAACAGGCTTCATCGGGTTTTTTATGATAATCATGTTAAAATTAGATCTATCCATGCATATGAAGAAACTTTATTTCCCGTCTGATGGATTACTTAGAAAGTTGTAATAGTCATGCTTTGCTACAAACTATGCCTGGTAGGACTTAGGGTTTAAAGTTTTAGGGGTTGGGTGCTATTTAGAGTTGGTTTTAGTGGAATACTATGTCTTTGTTTATTGTGATTTGTTTAGTGTGTATGAGTGTTACCACCAATGTCAGATATTGGTTCAACTTGCATTGCTCAAGGAAGACCATGCATGGCATTGCTGGTTCATTTGTAGTATTTATCCTTTATTTTTAAGTTCATATGCATTATTTGTGTTGTAAAGATTTTTATTTAACTTGGTGTAAAATATTTTATTCATTATGCTATGTTTTTATGGTTATATACTTCCATCGGTTTGAAAAGAAATTGTACAATCTCTTTCTCTTAAAAAGACATAACACATAGTGGGAGTTTGCCAAATGGTTTCCAGTTGTATACCGTTTATCATGAGCAAGTTATATTTTAAATATAAAATATTACAACTTTGAATGACTCCGAGAGTTTGATTTTGCTATGAAACAAATTTGGATAAATGTAAAAAAAAAAGTTCGTCACACTAAACATACCATCCGACTTCAATTTGAATACAATTGTTTGGAAAAAAAAGGTAAAAAATAATATTTTTTACATAAAATTCTTCTAACATTTACTACCATAATAAAAAAGTTATTTGAAGAAAGGAAATAAACGATTTTATCATACACACAATTCTAATAAAATTAAAAATGTTTGAAAAAACTAAAATAATATTGCTATACATGCACCCCTAGCATTAGATAACACATTACATGTTAAAGTACCATTTTGTTAGTGTATTAACAAAAGTAATTACATTTAATATTTGTTAATGTCCATGTTACTTGAGTTATAATGAACTATGTTAAATAGGTCTTGACTTTCTCAACATATTAAATGGTAGGTGTAGTCATTACTTAACAATCTACTTTTACTTATATCTATATTTATTAGTTTGCATCTTTTAAGACTTCACTCACTTATTATTATCAAGTGGTTCAAGATAAAAAATTAAATGAAGATGGGACATGAAATATTGCTTCAGGAGTTCAGGTCATTTCTAAAATCTTTTGTTTCTTATTGTGGAGTACTTCAAAACAAAGAATTAAATGGAGATGAGATATGAAAGATTTTCTCCTGTCATTTCAATCTTTCTTATAGTGCCTTTAGTATACTTAAAACTTAATAGATGCTAGATCAATAATGAAGAATAACTTTAATGGAGATGAGATATGAAAGATTTCCTCCTGTCATTTCAATCTTTCTTATAGTGCCTTTAGTATACTTAAAACTTAATAGATGCTAGATCAATAATGAAGAATAACTTTAATGAATGAAAAGATGGTTTAAGCATTGCAATAATATTTGTGAAGTACTAATTCATAAGTACTAACATTTTGAAATAGATTTTTTACAGTGTAATACATATAAAAAAAGACATAAGTTTGATTTAATATAGTTGTCAATGAATAGTTGGAATGGAATTAATGAAATGAGCATGTTAATTATTAATATTTTGTGACAATAAAATATTTTATTTGGCAAAATGTAAAGCAAGATAACTATTAATCCTTTGTGGCGCTTCAAGTTCTTTGAGTTCATCAGTTGTTCCAATAAGTTCATCAAAGGAGTGAAAAAAGATAAGTTAATATGTTTATAATGTGAAATTTTGGCCGCTGATATTTTGTGTTGTTTGGCTGTTTCGCAGATCTTTGGGTTATTTATTTATTTATTTATTTTATGCTAAATAAAAGATCTAAGAAAGTGGCGTTTGGATTTTTGTCGGGGTGGAACTCATACTTTTGGATAACTTTACGTTTATTTATTTGTTTTATTAAAATCAAATTTGTTTTGTATCATCATGTTTTCTGTGTTATTGTGTTTACCATTATTATGAATCCACAGTTATTTATTCTTAGGATTTCTGAATGTCTTTCAAAATTTACAGGCTTTTGTGAGATTAATTGTTTTGTTTTAAACTGCTACTTTTTATGTAAATAAATTTTCATGATTTTTGTTGTTAAGTTGTATGTGATTATGACAATGTTTTCCTCCACTTATGTTGATATTTGGATGCCAATTAACTTTTTTATAATGTGATTTCTTCGTGGATAAATATGTATAAGAGAGCGATTGAGGTTGTTGTTGGTTTCGGTTCTCAAATTGCAAGACAGTTTTATTGCATATGGAAATGGGGTCAGAAAATTTTCAAGAAAGTTAAAGTAAATAATTTTCTCTTTGACCTATTTGTGTATAAACTATGATAAATTGTGATCTCTTTGTGTATGGAGTTTATATTTCATTTCCAAATAATCCATTGAGTTTGTTGGATGTCTGAACTTCTTTGATGAATATTTTTGGATGAAATTTACTTTTATTGCCACATTTGACCTGTAAAACGTGTAATTTTAAGATGGTATATCACAAATAAAATTTTTAACTTTAATAGAAAACCAAATATTTATTTCTTTCACTGATGATACTAAATCATTTTTTAATCTTTGGATTACTGATACCATATTCCTTAATTTTGACTCTTATATTTCTCAATCTTAAAAGATATAATTTATGCACTTGAATGATAAAGTTCTTTTGTTGTAAAAAGTGAAAAACCTATAAAATTCGATATGGTTCAATTTCAACTGTTGGCTTCCTCATTTGCTTCATATTGGAGCTATTTATCTCTTATATTTCTAATCATTGAATGATACCTTTTTATGCATTCAATTTTAAAAAATTATCTCTTATATTTTTAATTATTGAATGATACCTTTTTATCCAGTGCTTTTGACATATGGTTATGCTTATTGATCTCTTGCTGTCTTTTTGAAGTTGGCATTTCATTGATGGGTTATTGTCTTATTTATCTTAATTTTTCTAATAGTAGTTTTATATCCTTTAAATTTGAGAGTATTACTATTATATTTTTCAAAATGTATTTTTGGCATGTTTTAAAATCTTGATTTAAATTTTTACATAACTTCTCTGCAACTTATATTTTCAATAGATTATTGATAGAGACTTAGTAGTTCTTCTTTTTCTGGAGACTATCTCGTGTATAATTGACTTTAGCCTTGGTTTCCTTAAGGATTTTTTTCTTAAAAATAAAAATATATTACTACTTGGGTTAAAAAAAAGCAAGTTTATTTTTTTAAAATTCTGAAATCATTTGATGAGATGTTTTGGATTAATTTTACTGTTTTCTCATCTGTGAGGTGTTAAATTTTGGATTAACTTTAACTGTTTATGTGATATCTTCAGATCTGTATTATTGTCATAACCTGAGAAAAAAAAATAAGCTGATGTCATGACAGATTTGTATTATTCTCTTGTGTATAATTGACTTCAGCTTTGCTTTGCTTAAGAATTTTATTTTAAAAATAAAAATACCTTGCTGCTTGATTTGAAAAAGAAAAGTGGAGAATTATAATTTTTAATTGTGAACTGACTTGATGAGCATCTTTGGATTAAGTTTACCGTTTTTCCATATGTGATGTGTTAAACGTGTAATTTTTGGTTGGTGTCATTGTGCTTTTTTTGTCTTACAGGTGCGTTTTTATTTTCTTCTAAATCTATATGAATTTCCTATTGTTTTAGCTCCAATGCTTTTGGCATATTGTTATGCTTATTAATCTCTTGCTGTAATTTTGAAGTTGGCATTTCATTGATGGGTTATTGTCTTATTTATTTTAATTTTTCTAATAGTGATTTTATATCGTTTAAATTTGAGAGTATTACTATTATATTTTTCAAAATGTGTTTTTGGCATGTTTTAAAATCTTGATTTAAATTTTTACATAACTTCTCTAGAACTTATATTTTCAATAAATTATTGACAGATATTTAGTAGTCCTTATTTTTTTTGGAGACTATCTTGTGTATAATTGACTTCAGCTTTGGTTTTCTTAAGGATTTTTTTCTTAAAAATAAAAATATATTACTGCTTGGGTTAAAAAAAAGCAAGTTTATTTTTTTAAAATTCTGAACTCATTTGATGAGATGTTTTGGATTAACTTTACTATTTTGTCATCTGTGAGGTGTTAAATTTTGGATTAACTTTAACTGTTTATGTGATCTCTTCAGATTTGTATTGTTATCATAACTTGAGAAAAAAAAAACTGATGTCATGATAAATCTGTATCATTATCTTTTGATATATGGTTATGCTTATTGATCTGTTGTGTTTTCTTAGGATTTTATTTGATGTGTTTTGAGTAAATACACATGAACTAACTATTTTTTGTTTTTTCCCCTTTTATATTGGGGTCTGATCACGCTGGTCCCAGAGTGCCGCTCTTGCTCTCGCTCTCTAACAAGGTACTCTTTATCCTGTAATTTGGACCCACGTTGTGTGGAAAAAAAAATAATGGTGTCACATGATAAATTCTTTATCCTGAAGCTGAAGGTTATCATCGTGTTTTCTAGGATTTATTTGATTATCTTTCAAGTAAATGTTAATTTAGTATTATTTTTTATTGTGATTTGTTGGTATACGAAGGTGTTTAAAAGATCAATTGAGGATCCTTGCTGCATTATGATATGAGATTGTAGCACAGTTCTTCTGGACAAGGAAATGGGCTCAGAAAGTTTGCAACTTAAGTCAAATAATTTCTCTTTCTGCCTTTTTTTTATATAGAAATTATGTTTAATTTGTTCTTTTTTTGTGTTTTAATTTGTTATTTTAGATAATGCTTATTTTAATATACATATTTATTATTTCCAAAATGTAATTAGTCTAAGCAAAACATGAACCCAACTTACTTAATTAAGAGGCCTGCTTAAAGTAAAAATATAATATGGGAGCTCACAAACTAGATACCTCATGCATCCATCCAAGGGACCATTTTTGGCAAACTAGACCCTTTTAAGTGTGGTTCAACTCTTTCGTACTTCTTTTTTGATTTTCCAATCATATCTTTTGAAGTCATTTTAATCATAGATAAAGTTGGTATGGAATCTTGCATCATATTTGCCCTTTTATATTTGAAATTGATTTAGTCAAGAATCTAATTTCTTTTAACTTATGCTAAACATATCCCAGGAAAAATATGACAACACAGTTAAAGAATGCACAAAAGCATTAGATCTCAATCCAGTGTACATTAAAGCTTTAGTAAGAAGAGGAGAAGCTCATGAAAAGCTTGAACATTTTGAAGAAACCATTGCTGGTAAGTTCAGATCTTATATTAGGGGTTATTATACTTTAAGCAGGACTTGAACTTTATTCTCTTTTGCACAGTAAGGGGGTAAGTGTAGTTTCTCAAACTGGAAAGATGCCATTGTTATGTGGTATTTGCCAACCTAGGGAAAGCTAGTATGAGTATTATTATGCATTCCTTATTATTAGATCTTAATGAAGAAGTACATGTTCTGCATACTGGTACCATTCAGTTTTTTTTCCTTTTCGCATCATTGAGTTCATTCATACCATAATTTTTTCACTTCACTAATTTTAGTTATTTTTTCAAATATCAATTGACAGATATGAAAAAAACCTAGAAATTGATCCTTCAAATGATCATGCTAGGAAGGCAATCAGACGAGTTGAACCGCTTGCTGCAGAAAAGCGGGAAATGATGAAGAGATGATTGGCAAGTTTCTATTATCATCTTTATCTTGGATTTCAATTATAGTTGCTATTGTATTATGACTTTGCGTAGAATAGTGCATGGGCATTATTTCCTTACATGACCTTGATCCTTCATGCATACATTTATAATTTGTTATCCAAATATGATGCTCTTTTTTTTATTTCTTCTTGCTACTGCAAAATTACCATTAATGACGGAAAAACATCCTGTCATGATTTCTGTGTATTTATTGGCACATTCATCTAGCTTTTTCGTCCATCCGTAAGATTTATTTGTAATCTTGTGGTTGAAATTGGCTAAGTCCATATGTTTGTTTAGTCAGATGAAACCCTTTTTGAAATAAATTATTTTATCAAAGGAATTTATGGATGGCTTATTGTGATATTTCCGAAATCACCAATTCCTTTGGATAGATGCTGCTGGTGTAAATTCTTCTTTTCTATGCCTTCTGAAACTCCTTCCTTTCTTATCTTTGGTTTGCCTTAGTCACTAAACAAGAAGATGAAAGAAGATGAAGAATATTTTGGAATTCAAAACTTAGTCCATGAAGGTGATATTTTTTTTAAAGGAAAATTTAGCTACTTTCTTTGTAATAATAGCATTTTCTGTAAAGAAATTGGAAATAACTTTGCAGTGAATTTCAATTCTGAATTAACAGAGGCTATAATTTTACTTTAGTTGTTTCAATCTAAAATTTCTGGTATTATACTATTGGATAAATATTGAATTATTGAATGTTGCTTTGTTGTCGTTATTTTTCTAATAGTTTTTCATCTATTTACAATTCAATAGTTGAAAATGCTATGTAAATTGAGCCGGTTCACATTATCTCCTTAAGTTTCTCTAATTTCTGTGAGAAATATTTTATCCCACTTTATAGAGACGAATCTCAGGTTCTAGATTTGTTGAGTTGTATTTTTAAAAGTTGTTTAGAAGTTTTGTT
The DNA here is from genome assembly GCF_003086295.3 of Arachis hypogaea. Classification (NCBI taxonomy): domain Eukaryota; kingdom Viridiplantae; phylum Streptophyta; class Magnoliopsida; order Fabales; family Fabaceae; genus Arachis; species Arachis hypogaea. Next base: position 124,364,288 of record NC_092052.1, read on the forward strand.
ACTATTCTTTGTTTTGTTCTCTGTGTTTTTCTCTCTTTTTTATGTTTTTATTTGCTTTGTTTTTTATTTTGGAGATACTCATCAAATTTTATTTTAGTTTCATTTGTGATAGTAAATCACTTGTGGTATTTATTTTAGTTTCACTTTAATAGAAAACGAGAAATTTATTTTAGTTTCACAACCAAATTGAGTGTCAAATTCACATGTGTGCCTTTTTTTTCTCTTTTGAAAGTCAAAATTACCTGGGCATTATTTATGTACAAGTGTACACCAATTGATTTTTATTGGTAAGCTATTTAAAATACTTTTTTTTTTATTTTGTATCCCTTCGTCTTGAATTATCAAGGGTCTGTTTGCTAGGGAAAATGAGCTGCTTGATGAAGTTAATAGATATTTCTCTTTGTGTATGTTTACTTAAAATAGGTTTTTATTTTCTATTTAGCTATCGAGCTTATGTTGATATTTTTTCTGAGAAGTTTGAGTCTTTGATTCTGTTCTCTTATTTTTTTTAAATAAAATTAGTAAAAAATGTATTCTTATTTGTTACTCTCTTTTGTTTATACCTTCATTCCTTGATTGTATATCTTTTTTTCTTTTGAGCACAATTTTTGAACTTTATTGATGGCCACTTTGTTTTTTGGTTTTTCATTACATTGATAGATAATTATCTTGTGTGTATCTTCATTGGGAATATGATATATTTCCCATTGAAAATATAATTATATAGGAAGCCTAATCAAATAATGATGTCTATACTAAAAGGTGTCCTCATCTAAGTCTACCACTCCTAAATCTATGCATAGGTTTTCTTTTTATTTTTAGTTCTCCCTTTTCTCTAGGTGTTACCTCATGTTGTCTTTGTTATCTGTCTCTTCTCTCTCATCCTCTTCTCATCCCATCCTCTCTTCTCCTATTAACTTACAATTTATATAGAAGATAACTTAGGATTAATATAGCTTACCATTTATACATCTTATTTGTGTATCAATTGTTGTTAGCTTAGGACCTATATATAGGATTATTTAGTGGGGCCGGCAAATATCTTTCGATTGATATCTAAGGTCAATCAACATCAATATCTTTCAAATGTCTATCTTGCTTCTTTTTTTTCCTCCCAAAATAAGGGTTCTATGGATTTCGAAATTCAAATTACTCAATTGATTTGTGTTTATAAATAAAGGCAGAACCCATTGATCAAGGCAGATTTTTCTCACATTCATGTTGCTATTGTATGTGTTTCTTAGTTGCTATTTTATTGACTCAAAACTGTTTTCTCTTTCATCCCTTTAATTGCATTTCAATATGACAACTTCCATGGATATGGTTAATAAGATTAATCCTGAGAAGGAAGCATGGAACCTCAAAGTTAGGGTAATTAGGCTTTGGACTGTTCCTACTTTCACTGGTCAGCTTCTCCCAAATTCCATGGAGATGATTTTGGTTGATGAATCTATGAGTTATAGTGGTATAAATCTATTAAAATTTTTTGGATGTTTGTTTTTTGCATTTAGATGTGTTTCTCCTTACCTTTTTTATATTGAGATCTGAAATTTTGTTTCATTTAAATTTGTTTTCCTCTTTATTCGATTTGTCATTTATAAGATTTTTAGTATAATTTATGTTGATTGGTAGGGGTGCAAGATACAAGCTACTATTCGGAAGACTATGATTTACAGGTTCAAACAACTTCTCTCTGAGGGTCGAGTATATGTCATGAAGCTCTTCTCTGTTGTGCCAAACCAAGGATCTTATAGGGCCACTAGGCATCAGTTTAAGTTGATTTTCCAATTCAGGACCACTGTCAGGGATGCTATCTGCGGTTTTATTCCAAAATCTGCTCGTAAAATCTCTCCATTCACTGAACTTTTGGAAACCAAAGAGGATTCTGATTTCTTAGTTGGTATGTTGTGCTATTTGCTCACACTTTTTTGTCTGGAATGATTGCAGTCTTATTTCTTTGTGATTTGTAAAATGTTGCTTTATTGTCATTATTTCCTAATAGTTTTTTTTAATATTTATTTCAGATGTGGTGGGTCTGTTGGTCTCTGTGTCGGAAGAGAAAGAATATGATAAAGATGGAAAGAAGATGAAGATGGCCGTGATGGAACTTGCTGAAAATGAGTTAGGGTTCTTTAATTTCTACCTCTTCCTCTTATTGAGATTCTTTTTTGTTTTCGGTGTGTTTGTATAGTCAAGTTTATAATAGTGTAGGTGATTTTGTTGGTTGTTTTCAGTCACAAGATTCGGTATGCCTTATTTGGTGAATATGTTGATGAACTTAATCGATTTCTGTCTTCTGGGTATGCTGAACAGCCAGTTGTGGTTTTACAACATGCCAAAGTTAAGGTTTTTAGAGGTTTGTATCATGTAAATTTCATTTCAGGTGTGTCAGTTTTCTAAGTTCACTTGGTTTTACCACTATATTCCTGTAACAAATGTATATATATATTTTTTTCAGGTAGAGTTGGACTTTAGAATGTTATGTTTGCATCAAAGCTTGGATTTAATCTTGACATCCCAGAGGTGGCAGCTTTTTGGAAAAGGTATATTTGTACATGCAGTTTCTGTTGTGTTTTTTGTTGTTGTTGCTGTCATTATTTACTTATTTAAGTTGGTGCTGTATTTGTTAACAGTTCTATTCCACATGGAGTTAGTGCATCCTAACCCATTGGCATTGTTGGATCTGGAAAAAATATCGGAATAGAAGAAGACTTTATGAAGCTCACACATAGGTGTACTGTGAAGTCGCTTGATGATAAGAACCGGGTTGGAACCACTTTAATTTTTTTATCATCTTTACTCTTGATAATTTTTGTTAAATTTTCTTTTTCTATTCATTAGTAAATACTGCTTTATTTTGGAACGATATTAATCTTTTTGTCCTCCTTTGTACCTGAAAATACTATGCTGTTAGTATTTATTTTAGTTTTTCAGTTTTAGTTTGTATTACAACTATCTTTGGTTATAATGTCTTAACATTTATAGACATGGTCTTATATTTTTAGGCTGGAACTTTTGTTGTACTAGCGAAGATAGCTGAAATAGTTGAGGATGGTCCTTGGTGGTACTCTGCTTGTGTGTGTGGCAGAGGTGTTCAGGCAGAATCTGGGATTTACTTTTGTCAATTTTGCAACATCCATGTTACAAATGTGACTGCTAGGTATAAATATTTTACAATGCTTCCTTTGTGCTTTGTTAAACAGTGAATTATTTCTGCGTAGTTGTTAATCTTAGGCCAGTATTTATGTGCATCTTAAAAAGATCCAGGTTTAGAATGAAGGTGTTGGTTGAGGATTCGACTGGTATTTCTATTTTTGTCCTCTTTGATCGTGAGGCAAGTTACTTACTGAATAAGACTTGTGCCTGGCTGTTTGAACAACATCTTAAGGATGTTGATGTAAGTCAATTGAATGCTATATTCTTTTTATCTGCTGAGTTTATTGTTAAAGAGTTTTCTTATCCTTCGGTTTCTGCCGATTCATTTTTCTGTTGTGTCTATTTTATATTGTTCGTAGGTTGTGTTTGGCACACAGTCTCCTCCTATATTCCAAGAAATTGTTGGAAAACTATGCTATTCAAGGTTCTTAGTAGGCCTGTTGGGATGGAGAAATTCAAAGGGAGTTATCCAGTGAGGCGTGTTTGTGATGATGCTGCAATAGTTGGAATGTTTAAGCTCTCTGGTTCAGATTTGAGTCCTAAAAAGGTATAAAATAGAATTCGCACCTATTGTTTCTATTTAATAAATTCTTTCTTAAATTTTTCATTTTTTGGTTGTTCCACCTTTATTCATGTCTTATATCGGATGTGCTTTGTATTATCCAAGGCTGGATTTGTACCAAAAGGAGAGGGATCATTTGGTGAACCCTCTAAGGTTACCAAATCACCAAATTTGGGATTGAATCCTTCTAGCTGCTCTGAGCTCTTTGCTAGTTCGCCTCAATGTACCCAAAAGGAATCAAGTGTTGTTGACTTGGGAGTTGATGAAGATGATAAGGTTCCATGCTTCCAGTTTCTTCTATTATTTTTTCTGTATTACTTTTCACCCTTTTTTGAGTTCTGTTTAAATTGAACCTAATATGTTGTGTCATTTAATAGTGTCCTTTCCTCAAGAGAAAGTTTGCTGATGCTGTGGTGGATAAGTTAAATGAAGTGGATAGTTCTGAAAATTCATGTGATGAAGTTGATGAAAGTGAAGAGGTGAGTAGTGTTGCCAATTTTTTTTGACAGGGCGCTTAATTTTATGATCAAGTTCCTTTGACTAGAACTCATTAATTATCTCTCGAATTAGGTTTATATTTTCATGCAATTGTTTACACTAGCAGTATGTGGTTGGCATTAATCGAGGCTCTATTGATGCTGAGAAAGATGTGAAGCCTTCGTTGAAGAGGTTGAGAAGATCCTTGAGGCTGCAATTTGATGAAGCTGATGAGTCTCGTGGCTCGGGGAATGATGGCTCCTCTGGACATGGGGTTAATTGAGGTGGCTACCCATGGCAGCTAACTAGAGCTACTGATTAGACTAATCTAGGAAATTAGGTATTTTAGTTGTGTCCATGTAATAGCATTTGATGCATTAGATTGTAGTGGATGAGAATATGGGTATGTTTTCATGTTTTGTATAAGTTGTTTGGATTGTTTTTTGGGCATCTTTCTCATGTAATAGATTAAGTGATAGGGTGTGGACACAATATCATTAGCCACTAGGCAAATTAGCTATTTAGCCCTTTATGCTTGTACTTATTTCTTTGAAATTCAATAAAATGCAGTAGCTCTTTTATGATATAAAAATCTCTCCTTCCACAATTTAGTTTATTCCTTAACTTATGTGGTTTTGTCAAGTGAATGCTTTATGGTATTTAGATGACTGAATATTCATGTGTTGTTGAATTGATTTGTACTTTCTTGATATATCTATATTGAACAGGTTGGAAGTGATCTTTTGGCCATTTCTTTTGTTTGATGGATTTCTTAGGTGCATTTTGCCATGAATGGCTAATGTAGCTTATGTATTAAAAAATTTCATTCTTTTTTATCCATAACAAGTTGGAAGTGATCTTTTGGTCATTTCTTTTGTTTGATGGATTTGATAGGTGCATTTTTCCTAGAATGGTTAATATAGTTTAGGTATTAAAAAAGCACATTCTTTTTTATCCATCACATCTCATGCTCCTAAAGTAGGATTTTTTTTAATTAAAATTGGTAGACTATAATTGCTATTAGGCAAAGAGGTCTACTTGCTAAAATGCCCTATTCAACTAGGGTAGTCTATTTCTCTTTCATATAAAACCAAAGGTTATTCTTTTTTTATTTGGTTTGGACATTCCATTTAGTTATTGTTTCTTGTGTTATTCTTTACCAAACAATACTATGAGTGAATCATCTATAGATGCTAGAAAGAGAAGAAAATTGGCAATGAAGAGGAAAAAAGATGAGACACTTGGAATAAGAAATGGTTAGTTTGATTCTTTTTTCAATTATTGTTTCTTTAACAAATGACGTATTACTTAGCTAGGGTATCTCACAGATTTTTTTATTTTTCTTTTTGTATTTTTCTTATATAGCTCAACCGGCCTTTTTATCTCAGAGTATTCTATCTTGTGTTGGATCAATATATACTAATGAAGGTATATACATATGTGTAAGCAAGTATTTTCAGTATGTTGTTATAAATAGTTGTTTATAATAAATGAGTATTGATATTATTTTATTCTTTAAGCTATTTTTTTATAACTACATAAATGTTCTTTGTTAGATGAAGCTGTTATGCATGATATTCTTGATGATGTATTCACAAGCTTTGTTGATATTAATGACCATGTATTGTTTGCATCAAGTGAGATGAAAGGTTTGTGTTTGGTCTTAGTAAATAATGCCAATACTTTTTCTTTCTTCTCTGTGTTAATCGGTAAATTTTTTTCCTTCAACATATAATAGAACATTGATGTTCATTATTTTATAAATAGGATACTTGGACCATGGTGATTGTAATTACACTTGCACATGGTGTGGTGCGGGCTTTTGGTATGATGAACGTGTTATCAGAGAATTTAAAGTTAGTCAACCAGTATTTTCAATGTGTTGTCTTAAAGGAAAAGTGCAATTGCCATTGTTGAAGGAGCCACCTGAATTGTTAGTTTCGCTTTTGAGTGGAAATGATCCAAGGAGTAAACATTTTTTTAAGAACATTCAGGCATATAATAATTTGTTTTGTTTTACTTCTATTGGTGGAAGGGTTGACACGTCTCTTAGTAATGGATCAGGTCCACCGCAATTTATTCTCTGTGACCAGAATTACCATAGAATTGGTAGTTTACTTTCCGTGCCTGGACAGCAACCAAAATTTGCTCAGTTGTATATTTTTGACACTGAGAATGAGCTGTCAAATAAAGAGGGAGTTTTTTGGTATGGTTTGAGTATGGTTGATGAAATCCCAATTGTTGTATTTTCATATTTGTTTTCCATTAGTTATTATATGTTTCTACTTGACAATTATTTTTATATGTAGCTTTAGCAGTCGTACGGGTTCTTTGGATTCAACATTAATTGAAGATTTATTAAAGATGCTTGATGAGAATAATGTCGTTGCAAAATATTTTTGAATGGCAAAAGAGTTCTATCAGCAACGTCCTACTGAGGCTTTTCCATTCGTTTGTTTAGGCATCGAGCAGCAGACCCTCGAGTGTATAATGAGCCCACAGTTTCTGAAATTGCTGGTCTTATTATCGGGAATTTTGATGGATCGGATACTGCACGTGATATTATTGTTCAGTGGAGAAATGGAGACTTAAAACGCATTCATGAGACACATATGTTGTACTGGCCGTTGCAATATCCTTTGCTATTCCCGTATGGTGAAGATGGATACCAAGAAGATATACCATACCATTGTATTAGAAGTAGAGAAAATATACCAAAAAGACAAAGAGTTTCTTTGCGGGAATTTATTTGTTTTCGAATCCAAGAACGAGAAAATGAGTTTGGGACGATACTCAAGTCTAGAAGGTTATTTCAACAATTTATTGTTGATTCGTTTTGTATGGTTGAATCACAACGTCTTATGTATATTAGATTTGACCAGAAGAATATAAGATCTCATATCTTGCAAGGGGTCGAAGAAGCCATGGAACGAGGAAATGTTGATGCGTGTTCCATTGGAACCAGGATTCTGTTACCGTCTTCTTTTACTGGGGGTAGAAGATATAATGTTTAATAATTGTTAAGATGCTATGTCTATTTCCAAACAATATGGTTATCCTAATTTATTTATTACTATAACTTGCAACCCGAGTTGGCTGGAGTTTCAAAGATACACTGAACGGTCTCATATTGCTATATCTGATCGGCCTGATCTTGCATGTAGGTTGTTTGAGTTGAAAATTCAATCTTTGATGGCTGATTTGAAGGATGGAGTCTTCTTTGGACCTGTGAATGCCGGTAAATTTTATGTGGTTATTTCTGCTTATTTAATAATGAGTTATATATGCAAAATTAAATTTTTCTTTTGTTTAGGGATGTATACAATTGAATTTCAAAAAAGCGGTTTGCCACATGCACATATTTTGGTTTAGCTTCAAAATGCGGGTAGGTTACAAACAACTGAAATCATGGATTAGGTTATATCAGCTGAGTTACCGGATCCAGTTAGATTTCCAAAGTTGTATAGTGTTGTTACCAAATATATGATTCATGGTCCTTGTGGTAAATTAAGACCTTATTCTCCTTGCATGAGAAATGGTGGCTGTTCTAAATTCTATCCCAAGAAATTTGTTGATGCAACAGGTTTTGGTAAAGATGGTTATCCAATATATAGAAGGCAAAATATGGGGATTACTTATAAAATAAATGGTGTGGATGTGGATAATCGATTTGTTGTTCCTTATAATCCTATGCTCCTTATGAAATATTGATCTCATATCAATTTAGAGTTTTGTAACAAGTCAAATGTCATCAAGTATTTATTTAAATACATAAACAAGGGGCCAAACCGCGTCACTGCATCAATTAGAAATGTACAAACTCAGGAACATGGCGGTCAAGATGTTGATGAGATTAAGCATTCTATGATTAGTTGCTATCTAGCGCCTTGTGAATATGCTTGGAGACTATTTGCATTTGATATTCATCATAAGTGGGCATCTGTTCAGCGGTTGATATTCCATTTTCCTGGAAAGCAGAATCTATTATTCAATGATCATGATAAGATTCCTGAAATTGTTGAGAAGAACAAGTATAAGGATATAATGTTTACTGCGTGGATGCGAGCTAATCTTAAGTTCCTGCATGGTAATCAGTTATTATATTCTGAATTTCCAAATCATTTTGTTTACTTGCGTGATTCTCAAGAATGGGTTCCAAGGCAGAGAGGGTTCTCAATTGGAAGGCTAACTTTTATCCATGTTGGTTCCGGTGAGATATTTTATCTGCATTTGCTGCTCAATGTTCAAAGGGGTTGTAAAAGTTTTAAAAGCATCCGCACTGTTGATGGTGTTATATATGATTCTTTCAAGGCTACGTGCAATGCTCTTGGTTTATTGAGTGATGATCAGGAGTTCATTAATGCTATTAAAGAAACTGCAGAATTGTCATCTGGTTTTCAGTTGCATCAGTTGTTTGTTACACTGTTAGCATCTAATTCAATGAACAAACTAGAGTTGGTTTGGAGAGACACTTGGAGATTGTTAGCTGATGACATTTTATATTATAGAAGACGGGAGTTGCAATTGCAAGGTCTTTTTTCAAAAGTCTTGTTCTATTTATTATTATTCAATAAGTTTATTTTTAGATGGTTATATCATGATAAGTTTACCTTTTATTTGTAATTCATGTGCCTTTCTTTTTTCTTACTTACTTCGTAGAGCTCGTGATGACAGAAGAGGAACTTGAAGTTCTTTGTTTGATTGAAGTTGAAAAATTATTGCAAATGAATGGTAGAAGCTTGAAAGATTTTTCCCAAATGCCTTTTCCTAATCAGGATTTAGTTTCCCATTTTTCAAATTCTATGATTATGAAATGAGATGAATTATGATGTAGATCAACTTCGGGAAGAACATGATGTAAATTTGGACAAATTGACAGATGAGCAAAAACTGATCTATGAGAGAATAATTGATACAGTTGCCAATAAAAGATCTGGATTCTTTTTTGTGTATGGATTTGGTGGAACTGAAAAAACATTTATGTGGAGATTGTTGTCTTTCCGTCTTCGATCAGAACGGAGAATTGTTTTAAATGTTGCTTCTAGTGGTATTGCATCTTTATTGCTCCCTAATGGGAGGACTGCGCACTCATTGTTTTGCATTCCCATTTAGCTGAATGAGGAATTTGTTTGTAGTATTAAGAAAGATAGTCAGCGAGCAGAACTCATCCATTGTGCTTCTCTAATAATATGGGATGAGGCACCCATGACGAACAAGTTGGCGTTTGAAGCGCTTGATAGAACTTTTCGTGACCTAATGAGTTCAAATGTTGCTTCGGCTCGTGATATTCCATTTGGTGGGAAAGTTATTGTTCTTGGTGGTGATTTTAGACAAGTGTTGCCAGTTATTCCAAAAGGAACTCGTGCTGAAATAGTTATGGCTTCAATTAATTCATCAATTCTTTGGAAGCATTGTAAGGTAATGTGGTTGACAAAAAATTTTAGGTTGGGAAAGAACTCTGTTCTGTCAAATTTGGATGAAATAAAGGAATTCTCAGATTGGATTTTAAAGATTGGTGAAGGTTCTTGTGGGAATCAAAAGGAGGATGAAATAATTGTTGATATTCCAAGTGATTTACTTATTCCTCCAACTGACAATCCTATTCAGGATATTGTTTCAGCTATATATTCAAATATTCATGATAACTATGGTAATGTTTCTTATTTTCAAGAATGTGCTATACTTGCTCCTACTGTTGATATTTTGCAACAGATAAATGACTTTGTTGTTGACAGTTTTCCTGGGCCTGAGAAGGTTTATTTGAGTTCTGACTCTATTTGCTGCAGTCATTTTCAAGATGGGATTGACACTGATTGGTTGACAACTGAGTTTTTGAACCAGATTACATGTTTTGGGATACCAAAACATGCTCTTAAATTGAAGAAAGGTGTTCCCATTATTTTGTTACGAAACATAGATCAAGCAAATGGATTGTGTAATGGAACTCGACTCATTGTTCAAGATCTTGGGGAGAACATTATTGGTGCTGAAATTGTGTCCGGAAGTAACATTGGTGACAATTTTTATTCTTCGGATGAATTTAATACCCAGTGATCCTGGAATCCCGTTTAAATTTCAGCGTAGACAGTTTCCAGTTAGTCTTTGTTTTGCAATGACTCTTAATAAGAGTCAAGGGCAAACATTAGCTCTGGTCGGTATATATCTTCGAACAGCAGTTTTTTCTCATGGTCAGTTGTATGTTGCAATATCCAGAGTGACGACAAGGTCAGAATTGAAGATATTATTATCTAATGAAGATGATGAAGTGTGTAACCTCACATCAAATGTTGTTTACAAAGAAGTTTTTCAAAAAATATAATTTGGTAAGTAGTTTCTTCTCTATGCTATATGAATTCTTTGTTGAAAAAGTTGAGGTTTGTTTTACAAGTATTCTTTTTCTGTTTATTTTTTATTCTATTTGGGGTCTATATTTTATTTTTTGTTCAAAATTTTGTTAAATTCATAGAGCAAAAGATGTAGAAAAATTATACAATTCTTCTGTATAAAAAAATGATTTATTTTAAGCTTAAAACTTATTTGCTAAAAACTCTTTAATTGTTATGTACGTTTTTTAAAGAGGCTTTTATTTTTAGGTTTTTTTTTGTGTCGAATAATATCTATTAGCTATTTTTTTAAAATGTTCATTATATATTTCTATAATATTATTTTTTTAATGAGTTGATGATTTTTTTATTCATTAGTAAATAATTTATTTTTTTGTAAGAGTTAATTGTAAATTTTTTATTAATATATTTAAAATTTAAGTTTTATTCAAAAATATTTTCTTATAGTTTTATGTTATAGATTTATGATCTAAGTTACTTAGATATTTTTTTGTTTAAATTGTATCGTATCTATTTGTTTTTTGTATATAAAAAAAAATTAACTCTTAAAGAATGGTGCACACATATTGAAATTTAAGTTATTTAAATTTTAAGATGTGTTTAGATTATTAGATGTAACAAATACTCTTAAGAAAAATTATTTCATAAAAACTGGTGCACACCTACTATTAAGAAAATTAACTCTTAAAATTTTTAGATGTATTTAAATAATTTCATATTGTTTAATAAATAAATATATTTATTATTTAAAAATTATATTATATTAATAAAAGATGAAGTTATTTTTTAAAAAAATGTAATTTATTTTATAAATATTTTAAATACTAAAATTTAATTTAAACCTAAAATTTTATTAATTCGTTTTATCATTAAATTTTATTTTATTTCCAATTGAAATTTAAGTTATCCAAAGATGCAATTCAATTCTATATAACGAATAGAATGTTATACTATTCTTTTTTATTTTTCTGTAATATTTTAGTTTTGATTGAATAGAGAAAGATTGATGTGATAGAAAAATCCCTCTTCCAAGATAAAATGATTATGTGAAATCCTCACCCATTCTCGATATCCTTCCAATTTGCCTCATCCCTATAAACCCCTTTTCTACAGCTATCCTATTTTACTTTTTCTTATCCCATACCCTATAAACCCCTTTTCACTCCGGTTCTTATTTCAATTTTAAGGATCTTTTCCACAGGGCATGATGGCATTGCGTTCTTCTCCTTCCCAGACTCTCCGTTTCATGTCACTCAACATCTCTTTCGTAGACCTGGAAAAACTACCCGCTATATGAAGGGAGCGCTGGCTATCCATTTCATGTTGCTCAACAGGTCTTCCCAGGCTCTCCGTTCCATGTCGCTCAAAGACGATATATTTTCCTGCTGCAGCATTTCTTGGGTTTCGATGATGGCGGCGATGAAGAGCTTCTCTCTCCCACATGATGGTGACATGGTGAAGATCTTCTGTCAGAACATGCATAGGGTTTTCCATTTATTTGACGAATGTTTGTGGTTAGCAATCATAGGGCACAGTAGGATTCACTACACAGGTACTCTATTTAGATTTGTAGTTGCCTATCAAATCACTAATTGTAACTACTTCTACTTCTGTACCGTGATTTTGTATCTAACTGAGTCATTTTTTATGTGGAAGTGATTGATGGATTTGAATAGCTATTCCTTACGGTTGCTGTTGATCATGATGATTCTAATATCTACTGGCTGTACTTTAGTCGAAATTCTTTTGGAGTAGGTGTATTAGGGTTTTCATTTCATTGATTTTAAATGTTATTGGAATTTGTTATTTCTGATTTTTCAAATTGCTTTATTGGTCCCAGAAAAAGAGTTTCCTTTTGTATGCTCTTTCTTCTCCGAATTATTATTCAACATTGGGTATATCCTTTCATTTCTTGTGCTGGTTCTGACGATGGATGTAGCAAATGAGATTTGTATGGTGTCAACTAATTCATAACAATGCCTTCGTAACATCACTCCTTGGAAGGAGTATTGGAAAATAACCATTAGGGTGATCAGGATATGGAGTTTATGTGATCCCAGAGAGGAGACTGACGAACCTGCTTTTCTTCATATTGTGGTCATGGATAAATCAGTGAGTTGTTATATATGTTTTGAGACATTTTTTAATCCGAGAGTTATTATATATGTTTTCAGACTTTTGTTTAATTTTTCAAGTTTACTTTCTGGTGCAGATTCAGTCTATTTAATTTTGTTTTGTTTTGAGTTGAATCAGATATTTCAATAGAAGGTTTTTCATCATTAGAAGAAGCTATGTGAAATGTGGAAAATTATAATTCATAGTTTTATGATTCCAAATTTTTGTTGTTGTTGTTATTGGTATGAGGTCTTTCTTAATTGTTTGGTATGCATAATCTTATCTGTGTAAATTAATGCATGAATACTGCTTGATAGAATGTCTATGTGAATAATTTGAAAGCTAAATTTAATGCTATATATCTTTCGCATTAGTACACAGTTCAATCCTTGGCATTTTTTCTGTGACTTTCTTCATTTGTCATTCTTTCAAACATGTTATTTAATACAAAGACATGGATATGTTGATCACTTGCTTTGTTTAACTTGTGTTGGTCTTTGGAATCTGTTGATAATTGAAATTTTGCTATTTACTACTTTATTTTTTTTATTTTACAAGGGCATGGATTCAAGAGAACTAGACAATCAATCATGGTGGTTTAGTTTTAATGTGTTCTTTGGATAGGACAGTGCTTATTTAATGTGTTCTTACTTGAGTTGAATTTTCGTTTAACTTGTGTGTCACTCTAGAATATGACAATGCTTGAGATGTTGCTAAAAACTACTTTATGCTTTTTCCTCTACAAGGACATTGATTGAAGACAAATAGACTCCCAAATTTACTAAAAAATCCTAGGCGTATGATTTTTTATATATATACTTTGATCTCACACTTTTACTACATTGAAATTATTGAGAGAGATTCTTGAATATGAATTAGGACATTGAATGTTTGCTTTGTTATATTCAGCTCATGAGTTATGGTTGAATGCATTTGGTGACAAAAAAGTAGATAGATTTTTTTGATACAGATTATATTTTAAGCTCGAATGGTGCATCAGTCAGAGAAGTTAATGGGTTTGAGCCATTGACCATATTCAATCAGTTGGATCTTAGGGGACCATAAATTGAAATGATCCAACCACATGTATACATGCATCTGAATACTTCAATACTAATACTACTTAGTCTCATTATTTGCTTAATTTCTGATTCTCTTTTAATTTTATATTTGGTATTCTACGTATCTTTATTTAGTTTCTTATCTCACATGCTGTGGTAGTTCTCATTCAGTGATTTTTGGAAATGACATACTCATTTAGTGCAATGACATGCTTTATAGTTTCTCAAGTAAAAGTTTACCCATAATAAAGTCTGAATTTTCTGTATAATTTGTTCTGAGTTTTGGCGTATTATTTCTACCTTTTATGTTCGGTTTGAAGATGCAGAACTTTTATTTCGTTCTTTGTTCTCAGCTTTCCTGTGTTGTTTGTGGATTTTATTCTAGGGTAAAAATGCTAAAGTAATTGGAATAGCGTAAAAGTGTAGTCTGTGTTCAAATCTGTTTAATGAAAATTTAATTTCTTCAATTACTCACTTGAATTGGATATTGCCTGTTTAGTGAAATGACATGGTCTAAAATTTCAGTTTTTTATATTTTCTCATTAAAAGGTTTGAATGTTTTTTTTTTGTCAAAAGTTTGGGTGTATACTTTAGATATTTAACTTGGAGTTAGAAAATCCTAAAAGTTTTTCAAAATAATTGAACAATTGTGATTTTAACTTAATCAATTTGTGTGCACTTTCTTAAAAGTAGTTGAGTTCAACAAGTTGTATAAAAATTCCAACTGCTAACCAAGCTTTATGTTCTAGACTACGTAGTTTATCATTTTATATTGTATTTTGTGTCACATAATTTATGAAGTTAAACATCTTTCTTTAGAAATTGGAGTGTGTTACGTTATTTCTAAATTAGTGTGAGAGGAACAAATTTGTTTACATGGTTAAAAAAAATAATTCACTCATATTTTGAAGTGATTTTTTGTAAATTTATTTAAAAATAAAATTTTCTATCTTTTATAATTAGTAATTTTATGCTAACCGTTTTTTTTTCTTTTGCCAATGGCAATCAATTAAAAAATAATAAAAAAATTTAAGGATCAAACTTCGAATAATGTTTTTAAGAAAAACATTATTAAATGAATATATAAATTATTTGTTACTTATTAGAAGATAGTGCATTTTTTTGTAAACCGGTACAAGTTTAATTAGAAAACTAATATACCATTTTTTAAAAAAGCAATTTTATCAAAAGAATTAAACTATTTAAGAGACAAATAATAGTTTATTACAATTTTAATTAGAAAATTAATATATTATTCTTTTAAAATCTATTTTATCAAAAGAATTAAACTATTTAAGAGACAAAATAATAATTTATTCTCAATTAAATTTTAATATGATTACATCAATGGTTGGTTTTTGTACCCTTTAGAACACACTGGAGGAAGCAATTCTAAATGCAGTTTAATTTTCCAACTGCTTGGACAGTTATCCCATATATATAAAATACAATGATTCATAAAAACATATCACTTACCCAATAAAGTGAAACAGAGCGCGGCTTGTGTGGTTTACTACAAAAAAATCTTATGGATTTTGCAACATTAGGATCCATGAATGGTGGCGGTGGTGGCTTGAGTTGTGCCTTCAATTAAATTTGCACTTAATCTCATTTGTATTTTTAAAAATTACATGGAATCAAATTAGGAAACTAACTTATTATTTTTAACAAATTATATTTATTGTGGTCTGCTGAATATTTTAATATTTATTCTGTTTTTCACATGGTTAATACATATGTAAATTTTCAAGTTGAAACTCCTAACATGTTTTTATCTTCAATCTTTCTTATTGATGGTGATAGTATTGTGTTTGCATGTGAACAAGACACTGTATATTACTAACTTTGTTGTTTAAATTTGTAAATTATGTTTGTTGTCATGTGATTTATGAAGTTGAATAAGATACAATGTACTTTGAAGAAGGAGGCCATTAATCAATTTCGAGAAATTCTCAAAGAAGGAGAGCTGTATTCTATATCTCGATTCATGATAGTTTCGAATATTGGTGCAGCAAAAGTTGTAAAGCATCGATATAAGTTGCTTTTTCGGTTTGACACGGAGGTTATTCCAATTTCTGATGTTTAGTTTCCAGAGGCTTCGTATTCATTAGAGACTATTGAAAGTGTTGTTCAGATGGGACAAGATTTAGTATACTTGTTCGGTATAATTATGATTTACTATCTTAAATGTACTCTAATCACAAATAAAATGGATATGTATGTTATAAATCATTGTTGTGTGTTAATCTCTTTCTGTTTGATGTGATCAGATGTCATGGGTTTCTTGATAAGTGTTTGTGACTATTCTGATGTTGAACTTGACGATGGAAAAAAGTTTAAATTAGTTTTCATCCAGTTGTATTCAAATGGGTTAGCATTTTATTTGATTGTTTATTGTTTGTTGTGATTTTTAGTATTTGATTTGGATTTTTTATTCTTTATATGTCCGTATTCATGGAGTCTATTAATAAACAAATTAGTTAGTACTTATGTTGAACACATCATATTGTAGCTCTTATCTCACCGGTAATTTATTTGGAGATTTTTTAACAAAGATGCGGTTGGCTCTTATGAATGCTGTCTCGCAACCGCCAATCATTTTACTCCAATCTGTCATGGTCAAGATTTATGAAGGTATTCTGAATTTTCTTTTAGAATTCGTTGTTTCGTAAAGAATTTTAATACTAAACATATGGCTTCAAATATTTAAGTTACACCTGATTTACATAAGTTTTATAAAAAATTAGTAGGTTATTATAATGTGTGAATAAAGTTAATGTTTTAATTAATGTCAATCTAATTATAAATGAATAGTCCAAAAGTTAAAAACAAAGATAATGGAAAGATTAGAAACTCTAGAGTATGTGATAAATATGATATTTTGAGTATAAACTCAGTCAAAAAAGAACTGTTAGAGAGGTTTATGCCCCTATTAATATACTATTGATAATAATATTTGATTTTATGACTTCAATTAGTATTGTTTTCGGATGATAAAGTTTATTTTGATATTATTTTTTTCACAGAAAAATAATATATTGATTTTGATTATTTTTATTTTTCCAATAATAGGGAAGGTTGTAGTACAGAATGTAATAGATTGTAGTAAAATCATGATCAATCCTGATATTCCAGAGGCTATATGCTTTATTACTAGGTGAGCATCAATTTTTCTTCTAATTGGTGTTATGTATTTTGTGTATATTGACATTAATGTTGGTATTTAGTAACTTTTTTTGTGACTATAAAATATGTAGATTGGATTCTTCGGAGTCATATTTTATTGACTCTATCACCCTTAGTAATGGATTTATTGTTGCTAATGTCGATGATGATTTTGTCAATCTCTCTATGAATAGGAGTATTAAGGAATTAAGAGAAAATGATGCGGTTAGTGGAACTTAATTTGACATTTTTAGGATTGTTGTAAACTATGTGTAACTTTGCTTATTATAGTTGTCTTTCTTTGAAATTTTGTTTTTGTGTTGGTCATCATTGTAATTATTTCTAATTTAATATTTGTGATATAGGATAATTTCTTCAATGTTGTTGCTAAGATTAAAAGTATATGCAACAATTTTGATTGGTGGTACTACTCATGTGTCTGTGGTTATCCTTTGGAGCTTTTTAGAAGTCATTTCAGTTGTTCCGAATGTGGAAGGAAAATAAAGAATGTTGTGAAGAAGTATGTCTGATTTACTTCTAAGAAATATCTTATGTTATATAATTTATGTGAAATTAGTTCATTGTTAAAAGATCTTATAATTATTTTATGTCTTAATTTAGGTACAAGGTTTTAGTAGATGTTGAGGATGCTACTGGAAGTGCTAGATTTGTTTTGTATGATCGTTCCACAGCGCTCTTATTCAGAAAAAAGCTCATTGAAGTTCTTCGGGATTTTGATGCTGAGCACTCGGTATAGATATATATTTCATAATACCAAAACACATATTTTATACTTTTTCATTTATTAATGATATTTGGTCTTTTGAGTGACATTCATTTATTTTGGTTGACTTCATTTTTATTTTATACTTTTCTGTTTAATTGTAGGTTGTGTATGCAACCCCTTATCCACCATTCTTTGATGATGTAATTGGAAAGGAAGTTGTGTTTAAAGTAAATCGGAAAAAAAAGTTGGAAATAGACTAAATGTTGAGACATTTAAAGTAGTCAACTGTTCTGATGATCATGTGATTGTAACCAAATTTAAGACAGATCCTGTTTCCAGTGTTAGTAGTTCCATTCCATACTTTTACTTTAGACTTTGTTTACCGTGAATTGATCTTTTGTTCTTTCAAAGACATATAGTTACCATGCTTTTTTTGTTTTTCTTTTTTTATTTCTATCTTGATTAATTAACATTTTGTGTAGAGACTTCTCCCACCAACTGTATTTTCACCGATTTATGAGGATGTCATTCAAAATCCGCAGCCTCATGATGAAATATCATCTCTTGGTAGTAGAATCTCAATTAATTCTTACAACATGGAATCTATTGAAGTTGATATGGAGGCTTTGGGTGATGCGTATAACCTTACAAAGCCGATACAAAATAGTTTAGGTTATATTTGTAGATTAGTTGTCTAATATGATTTTATATAAATATAAATGATATTAAACATGCTGTTTGGATTCAATTTAATTATTTTTCTCATGTTTCTTTCGTTTCTTTTGGATCATAAAATTCAACAAATTGTAGGATCCTTGTGTTCTGTTGGCTGGTACAATTATATCTATCTCTAATGATAGGAATTGGTGGTACTCAGTTTGTTTGTGTGGTGAAAAAATAGATGCCGACCAATCTAAGCTCTTTTGTCACCTTTGTTTGACACATTGTTCTGATGAATTTTTGAGGTTATCTTTTGAACTATGTTCATTTCTATTTGTCTATTATTTAATTAGTATATTTTTGGGTTAGTTTAGGACTTTTGAATTATTTTAAAATATTTTTACTGTTATTTTGTTATTGTAGATACAAAGTAAAAGTTTATGTTAATCACGCTGGTGGTTGCAATGCATTAATTCTCCATGATGGAGATGTGCAACACTTAATGGGGCAAAAATGTTCTGAGGTTTTAAGAGATGATGGCTCCTTTATCTTGGTTAGCTTCTTCACGAGTTACTTCTAAACGAGATTAATTTATTATTTATTTGTTACATTGATGCGTATAATTTATCTAAAAATTGTGAACTATTCAGATATGGATTTTGATAACAATCATTTATTTCATATGGTGCTATAAGTAATACTGAAAATCTGTATTTTTTACAACTAATATTGAAATAAAATTAGTGAGGAGTTTATTCTTATCTGTGTTATTATACCCCACTTGAATTTTAGTTGGATATGTTTAACATTTAGTTATTTATTGTTTGTAATCTAAAACTGATGAGTGAGTTGTTTCTCTTGGAATCGGTAATGTATTTAGGAGTTGGTTGTGTGTGTGTGTGTTTTTTTTTGTTAGTGATATTTTTATTTTAAAAATTTTTTATGTCTTGCAGGTCACATTCTTAACTTTATTAGAAAACAAGACATTTATTTTAATTTTATTTATGATGCTAAGTTAGTTTCTAATCTTTGAATTATTAATGTTGTATTTCTTATTGGGGATTTAATTCAATAAATTAATAATGTTGATGTTCTGCCTTTTTTTTTTCACCATGTGCTCTAGATTGGAACTCTTTATCTCTTATATTTCTACCTGTTAAATGATATATCTTTATTCATTTAATGTAAAAAAAAAAAACTGCTGTGATTAAAAGTGGAAAATTCTGTAAAATTCTCTCTAGTGTGATATCAATTGATGGTTTCCTTAATTTGTATCTTAAAGATACGTCATGTGTATTGTTACTACTCTTTAATTTGTTCTCTTTCTGTGTCTTTGATTTTTTGGATTTGATATTCTATTCTTTTTTTTTCTCTGTATATTCAGATACTAATTTCTCTATTCTTCTATTGTCAGAATGAAGAATTTCACTTGAATGCATCCGATTTTTTGTACAAATTGATAGGAAAAAAATTGGTATTCATGATTGATCCTCAGCTCGTTGAGAGTGACATAATATGCCCTACGTATAATGTTTTTAAAGTTTCTACACTTGAGTTTATGTTAAAGCTGATTGAATGTGTTGAGAATCATGTTTCGAATGCGGTTAGTTTAGTTTTCTCTATTGACTTTTAATATATATTTTTAATAAGTATTTATTCACTTTTTTAGTATTATGCGTAACAATGATATTGTCTTTTCTATCAAAACATGTATAATTAGTGTGCTATTGTTTCAGCTTCAAATGTGACTTCTATTGAAGACCCTGTTTCACATATTTCTGGTTCAGTATTACCTGCTGTAAGTTTTCATCTCTATGTTGTATTTCCGACCATTATTCCTTGATATCGCGTTTTTGTATGCTTAAGTATTTCTTCTTTTATTAAATTTCAGTAAATTTAACATATTTTATTTTTGTTGTCTTATTTCTTAGTAGAAATTTGTTCGTGTGGTGAATGAAATTGTTTGCAACAAGAGATTGGCATCCCCATACCGTGATGTACCAAGATCTACAAAGCAAAAACTTGAAGATGCCTTTTCTAGGAGTATAGATGAAACTTGGAATAATAATGAGGAGGCATCGTCATCTATGAATATTTAGGATCAGATTTAGTTGTTGCTAATGTGATTTGCCTAGAATGTTTAGTTACAATGTATGATTTAGTTTCTTTGTGTTAAAGATATGGTGTTGTAGTTTTCTTGAATTGGGTTGTTGTAAGTTAGCTGGACTTAGACATTCTGTTAACATTTTACTTGCTGAACTTTTAAATTCATATGTTTCCTTTTATTTGAGTAACCTACAATTTCAGATGTAACTTTATTAGTAAAGAGTGGAGTTTATGTTCTAATTAAGAATTTTTAGTATATGACTTGCGGAATTGATGCATGCATTTCTAACAGGTGGTTTGGGAGAAGCAGTTCTCCCAAACAATTAAGGTAAATATTTTGTCCTTTTTCTTTGGTCTTATATCAACTATATCTGATCATTTGTAATTTATTAGGATTTTTTCGGATATCTTTCCTGTATATATGAATTAACTATTCTTTTTTCCTTTTTATATCGGTATCTGAGTACACTGATTTCAAAGTGTTGTTTGCGGTGGAGTTACTGGAATTGATGGAGTTGGTTGTGTTAGGAGAATTACTTACATTTGAGATCTTAGGTCAATAAATTAGCTACTTGCGTATGTGTATGAATTTTTTGTGTTATTATTATGTCTTACTGATAACATTTTTAATTTATTAGGAAACCAGATATTTCTTTCATGTTCAAGTATGAAACTAAAGCAATTTTTACTCTTTCGATTACTGATGATTTTTTTCAATTTTGACTCTTATTTATCTCAATGTTAGAAGATTTAATTTTATGCATTTGAATAATAATATACTTTTGTTGTAATACGTGGAAAAACCTATAAAATCCTATACGGTTCAATTTCAATTGCTCCCTTAAATTTTAATGCGATGAAAGAATTTGTTTATATACATAAATTATATTGGTTTTGGTTCTTATTTATGTTTATCTTCTTAATTGTGTTGTTTATATCTTTAAGTTGTATTTGTTGTTGCATAATTTATGAAGTTGAACAAAATACAATGTTCTGTGAGACAGGATTTTTATAGCCAAGTCTAAGATGTGCTCATCAAAATTAAAGTTTTGAAAAGCAACTATACTTATGCAAACAATGAAGAATTAAAAAAAATACTTATGTATTGAGTGGTGATAGAGTAAATAAATCTGTTACATTTAATTAAGAATTGAATAACAAAAGTACTTTTGTTTAACGAAAAAAGTGACAATCCAAGAACACTGAAAAAAAATCCAAAAGAAGGAACAGAAATTTTCAATCCATGCATTGCATGAATCTTCTGCTAGTATATAGTAGTAAGGCGTATTACAGGAGAGTAAATTTGTAAATAGTCTATTCCTTTAATTTGATGGCATTCCTTGGCCATTAGACGAGTCTTACCGTGAATTTAGACCGACTTTTAAAAAAATATTTTTTTTTATTTTTTTAAAATAGATATTTTTTTAATAAATAAAATTTTTTTGTTTGAATATATTTTTTTAAAAAAATTTTAAATATTAAAAATATCTTTTATTTTTATTTTTTTTAAACAAAGTATTATTAGTTTTCAAAAAAATTAAATAATTTATTTTTTTAATAAAAATACTTTTTCAAAAGACGTATTTAAATAGATTTTAAATTGAATAAAAATATAAAAAGTCAATCCAAACTACCACTTATATTTCTTGATCACATTATCTGAACCTTTTTTAATGACATATACCCGCTTATGTCTCACAATTGTGAAATTTGGTGGTGGTAAAACTAAGTGCTAAGTCTTGTTAGTCAAAAAGGTATTATATTCTTCTCTCATTATTTGAAACCAGTGTTGGCAACCTAAAACTTGAGAGATAATTTTAGGACGATGATTATCAATATCAATGTTAGAAATTGAGATGTCACCAAAAAAAAAATGTTAGAAATAGAGATAGCTAAGGCTTTTTGGTTTAGTGAGGTCAAGTTTAAACTTAGTTATCATAAAATCAATGTTATGAGGGTGTGAAAAAGGTTATAGGGAGATGAATTTTAATACCAGAGATAAAAATTTGTTCAAATAAAAATTTGTGATAAGATATATCAGGTGCAGTGTGAGAATCGAGAGGAGAAATTGGTGAAGGTGGTGAAAGGAGATAGAAGAGGAGGTGTGGTATGATGAGAGTGAAAAGGACTATTTGAAGAGAAATTACTATCAAAGCGAAAAAAAAAAAGTAGAAGGAATTATAATTCGAGGTTGAGAAAAGGATATATAAGTTTGTTGATTTGATCCTGAAACAGATTATATTAACTTAAACTAGAATTATTTTTCATAAAATTATCGCTAAACATAGAAGATAAGAACGTTCATAAAAAATGGCATTTCGGGCAATAAAATCCTTACCATCAGAGTTTAGACATTTGAAGTCTTTTGATTGTGGAGCATAACCTATGAAAAAGCACTTATCAAATTTAAAATCTAGTTTAGATTTAATGTAAGATCTTAAATGAGAAAAACAACAATAACCAAAGACTTTTAATAAAGAGTAATTAGGTTTAATATTGTGAAGAAGCTCACAATGTGATTTCATCTTTAAACTTGTTCGGGTTCTCGGGTTCTGAACGGGTCAGAAGTAGAGAGTGTTTAGTTAGTGGGTTGCTGGCGGCTGGGCCTGGATGGATTCCAAGGGTGAGATTCCTCCGAGTTGTTGTAGCGAGAGGGGGCACCTACAAGGACTCCAACGTTCAAGTTAGGGTCTGTACGAAAGCGGCATTTAAGGTTAGGGTAGGTGACGTACCTCTTGGGGGGGGAGGGGATAGGTCCCTCCCCTTATATACTCTGTGCTCGAGTGGGTCCCATATGGGAAGACCCTCTTTCCTGGAAGCTTCCTTCCAGCTGTCCAGGTGCTGTGACCAGAAGGAAAAAAAAAGGATTTGCGGGTTGGAGGACCCGTCGGGTCGGCGACTCAGCACCCAGACCTGACTCATTAGTGGACCGGGTCGGAATAGTGCCCCCAACGTGCCAATCACGAGGTTAGGCGGTGATTGGCACGTTTGTGCCACTCGCTTTTTCCCTTGTCGAGCTCTCCTCTGGTCGGGAATCCGTCGATGGAGACTGCAATCCTGTGCGCGTGTATCACCCCTTGTAGCTTGGTGCGTCGCTTCGAACTTTGCACTAAGCATTTAATGCTTGTTTTGATTGATTTGAAAACCCAATGGAAAGGACTATTTTACCCCTGTCTTTTCACGCTCCCTCTTTGATGGTTACCATTCTGCCTTTCTCAAAACTTCCTTCATTCCTCATTTCTTCTTTTATCACCACATTTGCTTTTGTTTGTTGTTTTGCTCTCTGAATTATTCCTTGCGGGAATCTGCTCGCTCTTCTTCATTTGCTTCCTTCCTTTTCCCTGCACACTTTCTTGGTAAGGGCTTCACACTCCCTTCGTTATTCTACAGTTCTATGATTGTTGCTTTTGTCAATCAACGCATGCTATTTTACATTTTGGTTTATGCTTGCTTGAACTATTGTAGCCTACGTTAGATAGTTGCTAGGAGGCACCATTTAGCTGTCTATTTCTTGAATCTAGGATTTAGATTAGCATGAGTATCATGGATTAGTAGCGTGGTTAGCTGTGGATGCATTTTTGTTTATCTTTCGAGTTTACGACCTCCCGGGTTGACTTGAATGGTGCCCCCACTGTAGGTATGGCTCGAATACCGGCGCCGAACGTCATCGATTTTTACGCTTGGGTAACCTCGGATGTGAAGGATACACCATCTAAGATAACCAAAAAGGAGCTCCAAGCATTTCGGGATTCCGGTTCCCTGTGTGGGGGAGGTTCGGAGGAGGTGAACTACCAGGTTTACGTTCCTAGCGATCAGGAGCGTGTTTGCCACAAGAACATGGCAACCCCCGGGTAGTTGACTGGTTGTGGGTCTATAAACCAATGTTCACTACCCTGGGGATCCAACTTCCCTTCTCTCCCTTTGTGATGTCTCTATTAAATCGCTGCGACGTCGGTCCCTCGCAACTCCATCCTAACAGCTAGGTTGCGATCCGCTGCTTTGAGCTGGTGTGCGAATATCTGGAGCTTCCGGTTTCTGTGAACGTTTTTCTTTATCTCTTCCTATTAATAAACCCTTCTCGGGAGGGTAAAACGAAGAAAGGGTATATGTCCTTCCGAGCCATGCAAGGCAGAAGAATCTTTGGGCTCTTTAAGGATTCCTTCCACAGCTTCAAAAGTACCTTCTTTAAGGTCAGGCCGATTCAGGGTTACCATCCGTTTTGGCTAACCCTAGAAGGAGAGAGGCGGATCCCCACCTATTGGAGCTTCGGGGTCGGCTCTGACTATTTAATAAAGGTGACTTATGATGGGTTGCATGAGGAGGACTGCCGGATTGCCGACATCTTGTTGGCTATTTTTGGGCCTCGAAACCTTAATCCCCATTTGTTACTGGATGATCGGGAAATTGATCGGCGAGGGAAGTGGTCAGACTGCTGCTGAGGATCAAGGTGATTCTCAGCCTTCTGGTAGTGCCCAACCGATCATCCTCCGAAGGGGTTGTGGAAGAACCAATCCAAGAGCAGGGGCTTGGTTTCAAGGCTGACCTTGATCTGACCATCGTCCCCAACCCCAAGAAGAGAAAAAGGTCCTTCCAGCAAGACCTTGATGGTGGTGGTAAGGAGCTTCGATTCCGGCCATTTTATTGATTCCCAACTCCTCCCGGGGACTGAGGAATTCTTTCAGGAGGAGGACCTCACCGCTCATGCGAAGTGGACTTATCGTAGTCTCCTCTGAGCCGCAGCCATTACCCAGAAGGTGGAACCTGTTTTGGCTCAATGTCAAGCTCTGGAGGGAAAACTTCGTGCTTCTCAGAAAGACATCACTGAGTTGAAAACCCAACATGCCAAGAAAGAGAAGAAATCGGAGGAGGATTCCTCCGAGATCAACAGATTGGTAGAGCGCGACCTCACTGTCTCTAAGGAATTGAATGTTGCTCAGGGTCAAGTTGTTTCTGCTGAGGCCAAAGTTAAAGAGTTGGAGAAAAAATTGAAAGAGATGGAGGAGAAGCATGGCGAGGTCGAGAGGTCGGCCCGGGTGGCTCAGCAAGAGGTCGTCTCTCTAAAGAAGAGGAACAAGGACATTGTGAGGGATGCCAAAAAAGTAGTTAAGGCCATTAAGGATAGGATCAATGCCCAGATTTCCATCTTGGCTCCTAATCTTGATACCTCCTTAGTCGGGGCCTTCAAGATGGTTCAGGATGGCAAGATCGTAGACATTCCCAAGAAGTCGGGAACTCCTCAGTAATTTTAGTCTCAATTGTTTTGACTTGTCCTTTTGTAATTTGTTGGTTTAACTTGTTGGGTCGATGTGATGCCCTTGTTTTGTAGTACTTTTGACTTGTTAGGCCGATGCGATGCCCTTGTTCTGTGATACTTATCGTGACTTGCTTTTTATTGTTCTTGGGCCGACTAGTTAGCTTTGAAAAATATTTGTAGCTTTCTTATTTTTGAGCTTTATCGTTTGGCCGGTAGGCTGTATGTTTTGCCTTTGTGGCATTCTTTTGCGTCGACTAAGGCTTCCGGGGTGATCAATTCCGATTAGTCGTGGAAGAGAAAAATAAAGTTAAAACATGTAACTTAAAAATCAGTAAAGTTACACGATGCAAGTGTTCATGGTATCTATAATGAGACGAGATAACAAGGTAAAATAACAAAGCAACAAGTAGTAGTGAATGAGACATTTATAATGAAATGAAACAGACAAAGTAATGAGCGAAGTAGAAGAAACTGTTAAATCGCGGGGTCGTCGTTTAAGGGTAAAATCTTTTCAAGTTTGCTGCGTTCCGCGTTCTTGGCACCTCGCTCCCATCCAAACGCTCTAACTAGTAGGCCCCCTTATCGAGTACTTCTCTTACTCTGTATGGGCCTTCCCAATTAGCTGCTAGCTTGCCTTCTCCTAGAGTAGGTAACCTAATGTCATTTCGCCGCAAGACCAGGTTGTCTGGTTTGAAGCTTCTTTTTAGCACTTTGACGTTGTACCTTAAAGCTATCATTTGTTTTAACGCAGTTTCTGTCAAATTGGCCATCTCCCTGGTTTTGTCGATCATGTCCTTCTCTACTGCCTCGTCAACGCCCCCAAGAAGCAGCCTTGGGCTCGGTTCCCCAATTTCCACAGGGATTACTGCGTCGACCCCGTAGGTAAGCCAGAAAGGCGTTTCCCCGGTAGAAGATTGCGGCGTTGTCCTGTATGACCATAGGACCGAGGCCAGCTCATCTGCCCAGGAGCCCTTTTTCTGGTCTAATCGTTTCTTTAGGCCTTGGAGGTTGACCTTGTTTGCCTCTTCTATGTAACACCTACCACACGGAGTCTTATGCTTAAGTCTTAAAGTTGAGGTGGCAAGTTATTACGACCTCTAGAAGTAAAAGTATATATATAATAACAATAGTAGTTGAGGTAAAATTATACTGAGGAGCCTGTGAAGAAAATTTTGAAACAAAAGTCGTAATGCTCACGTAAACGGGAAACTTGTATGCGAGAAAACCTAAACCATATCTTGGCCAATTTCTCCCCAAGCTCAAACTCCTCAATTCAAGCCTCCAAGGTTCCAAATCAAGTGCTACAAGGTCCAGCCACCAAAGCTTGATTTCAAGCGCTCCAATTTAACATAAACTCAATCTAATTCCATGAAATTCACCAATTTAATAACTAGGGTTCACATTATTTGATAACCACAAGGATTTAGAGTTTTCTTACCTTATCCATGGATTATTTAGACAAAATTCATCAATTTCCTCAAGTTAATTCAATCCTAATATATCAAAACATCAAAATCTTCAATACCCATTAACCCAAAAATGAAATCTGAATAGAAGGGAAAGGCTGGGCATGAAAACAAAGTTTCTTACTAAATAATTCAGTGGGTTTTGTAGAGAATTCCGAGACGAACGCGTGGCCGCTGACGACTCGTCAATCGGAGCTCCGGATTGGAAGATAATTGAGTTTGAATTTGGAGTTAGGTTCGCTCTTCCCTTCATGCTTTCAGCGAGCTTCATGGAAATTTAAAGGAAATGGCTGTGTTTAAGGTTTTATATGTTGGGCCATGGGCCCGGTTCGACCGATTCGACTCGATTGGGCTGAATCTTTTAAAATTAGTGTCAAAATTCGTGTTTTAATTATTTCTACCTCATTAAACTATAAAATTTAAGTTTATAATTTCTTTAAGTAATAATTAATTTATTGGCTAATTATTTACTAATTACTCGGGATTTATATTCTACCTGGCCATTGCTCTGTGGGTGCTCAACTGAGGAGAACTTCTGTTTGATCCCCAATCCTGAGAGGAACTTGCCAAACTTCCTATCCATGAACTGCGTCCCGTTATCCGAGATAACAACCTCAGGGATTCCAAACCTAGAGACCACTTGCCTCCATATGAACTTTCGACAGTTTGCCAACGATATATTGGCCAATGGCTCTGCCTCAATCCACCTGGTATAGTAATCAACGGCCACAATTAGATACTTTACCTGACCAGGATCCACCGGGAATGGATCTAGGAGGTCGACTCCCCACTAAGAAAAGGGTCAAGAGGCCATCATTGAGCTTAACTCCACCGCTGGGGACTTGTGAAAGTTGGCATTCTCTTAGCATCTTCTATACTTCCTCACGAACTCTTGTGCATCCGACATGATGGAAGGCCAATAGTATCCAGATCTAACAAGATTCCTGGCCAACTTTCCCCCAATATGGTGGCCACAGCATCCTTCGTGGACTTCGCTCAAGACGTAGTCTGTTTGGTCGGGGCGCAAGCACTTCAGCAAGGGTTGATTAAGCCCTCGTTTGTACAGCTGGCCCAGTATTACTACATACTTGGTCACCTCCTGTTTTACCGTTCTAGCACCCTTCTCATCCTCAGGGAGCTCGCTGTTCTCCAAGAAATGGATGATCGGATCTATCCATGAGGAAGGGCTCAATGCTTATGTTACGTAGAGAGTTACCGACGGCTCCTTTACCAGCCCTTGAATAAAAGATTGATTTTCCGTGCCTGGCTTTGTGCTTGCCATCTTCGATAGGAGGTCAACTCTCGCATTTCTTTCTCTGGGTACATGTTGAATCGTAACCTCTTCGAAATCTTCGCACAACTTTTTCACCTTTTCCAAGTACTTCTGAAGTAAGGAGTCCCTAGCGTGATATGTCCTGTTGCCCTGGGAGGTAACAATTTGGGAGTCACTGTTGACCTTAACTCGTGACGCTCTGACTTCTTTGGCTAGGAGCAAACCCCCTATCAAGGCTTTACATTCCACTTAGTTTTTGGAGACCGGGAAGTCGAACTTGACTGATTGCTCATAAGTCATCCCAGCCGAGCTTTCGAGGATTATTGGTGTACGAAACTGACTCCGCACGTTTTGCACAGATAGACTGGCAAGTATATCGGGTCGTCCAAGTAATACCTTAGGTGAGTGAGAGTCGATCCCACAGAAATTGTTGGTTTGAGCAAGCAGTGGTTACCTTGCAGATTTTAGTTAGGCGGATAGAAATCATAGTTTTTCACGGAAAATGCATAAAACAGAATAAATAAATAAAATGTTACTAGATAGGTGTGAAATCAATGGTATGAGAACAGTTGAGGCTTCGGAGATGCTTTATCTTCCGGATTAATTTTTCTTACTGTCTACTTCAATAACTTTCTGATTCATTTAATGGTAGCCGTAAGTGATTAACTCTTGTCCTCTCATCAAGTTAACCTCCTCCACTGCAGCAATCCACCATGTTGAAGTGACTCATGTCCTCTCATCAAGCCACCTCTAGGTCTCTCACTGTAGCAGAAGATGAAGCTCTAAGAAATCCACTCCCCTTCACGATCCTACTCAAGGTGCCACAGACAAGGCAGATCTTCCATATCAGAAAGTGCTGCTTCTTTGACTCTAGCCTTAACGCCACAGAGACCTCACTTACCCACGGTCAACGGGATTTCATATCACGTATCCAAAGTTGCCCAGGTACTCTATTGGAATCCGCAATGCAATCTCTAGCTTTGGTTCAACGCTATCCGGGTCAGGACTCGCACGGAACCCATGTAGAACAAGGGTGATTGTCACTGGTCACCCTCAATTCATGAGATGAAGAACGAGAATGCATATGAGAATAGAATCAGACATATTGAACTAAAATAGTAATATTATTGATCCATGAAACTCAGCAGAGCTCCTAACCTTAACCTTAGGAGGTTAGTGACTCATACTGTACAATAGTAGTAAAGTATTCGATTGGGGGGGGGGGAGAAGATCCAAAGATAGTGTGATCTCCTCCTATATATACTAATATGCTAACTAAGAATTACATAAATAAGATAAACTAAGTTGATAATGCGAAAATCCACTTCTAGGACCCACTTGGTGAGTGTTTGGCATGAGCTTGAGTGAAATCGACGAGCTAGTACCCCTTAGGGGCGTTGAACGCTGGCTTGGGACTCTCTTTTGGGTGTTGAACGCCTGTTGCTCCCTTATGGGCGTTGAACGCCAGGAATAGGGTAGGTGGTTGGCGTTAAACGCCAGTTTTGGGCCTTAATTTCCAAAGCAAAGTATAAACTATTATATATTTCTGGAAATCCCTGAATGTTAGCTTTTCATAGCCGTTTAGAGCGCGCCGTTTGGACTTCTGTAACTCTAGAAAAGCTCCTTCGAGTGCACGGAGGTCAGATCCTGACAGCATCTGCAGTCCTTTCTCTGTCTCTAAATCAGACTTTTGCTCAAGCTCCTCAATTTCAGCCAGAAAATTTCTGAAATAACCATAAAACACATAAACTCAAAGTAGAATAAAAAAATATGAATTTTGTACTAAAACCTATGAAAATATAATAAAACTTAAACAAAACATAATGAAAACTACATAAAAATGACGCCAAAAAGCGTATAAAATATCCTCTCATCAGAACACCAAACATAAACTGTTGCTTGTCCCCAAGCAACCAAAAACAAAGTAGGATAAAAAGAAGAGAAGGATACAATAAATCTCAGAGTTCTTAATAAAGCTCAATTTCAATTAGATGAGCGGGACTAGCAGCTTTTTGCTTCTGAATAGTTTTGGCATCCACTTTCCATTGAAGCTCAGAATGATTAGCATCTTTAGGAAGTCAGAATCCAGATAATATTATTGACTCTCCTAGTTCAGTTCTTTTTTATTCTTGAACACAGCTTCTTTAGAGTCTTGGCCGTGACCCTAAGCACTTTGTCTTCCAGTATTACCACTGGATACATAAATGCCACAGACACTTTGAACCCCTTAGGATTGTGATTCAGCTTTGCTAGGATCCCCAGCTAGTGGTGTCCAGAGTTCTTAAGCACACTCTTTTTGCTTTGGATCACGACTTTAATTGCTCAGTCTCAAGCTTTTCACTTGACACCTTCACACCACAAGCATATAGTTAGGGAAGCAGCTCATTTGAACTGTTTAGGCTAAGATTTTATCTTTTTGGCCCTCCTAACCATTTATGCTCAAAGCCTTAGATCCTTGCTCTTGCCTTTTGGTTTAAAGAGCTATTGGCTTTTTCTGCATGCTTTTTTTTTCCGCATGTATATATATTTTTTTTGCTTTTTACTGCTTTTTCTTGCTTCAAGAATCAATTTTTGCATTTTTCAGATTAACAATAATACTTCACTTTTATCATCATTCTTTCAAGAGCCAACATTCTTAACTCCAACATCAAATATGCACTGTTCATTCACGCATTCAGAAAATAAAAGCAATGCCACCACATCAAATAATTGAACTATTCTTATTATATAATTCTAGTTCATGCATCTTACTTCTCTTTTTCAATTAAAATTTTCTTTTAAGCAAGGTGAGAGATGCATGGAATAATTCATAGCTTTAAGACACAAGGATGATCATGCACTAGAAACAGATAATAAAACAAAATACATAGAAAACAGAAAAATAACATAAGCAAAGGGAATTAAGGGAACGAATCCACCTTAGTGATGGCGACTACTACTCCTTCTGGAGGATCCAATGGAGTGCTTGATTTCTTCTATGTCACGTCCCTGCCTCTGTTGTTCTTCCCTCATAACTCTTTAATATTCTCTCATGGCCCTTTGGTCTTCTCTTATTTCATGGAAGATGGTGGAATGCTCTTGATGTCCCATCCTCAACTGATCCATGTTGGAGCTTAGTTCCCCTAGAGAAGTGTGCAATTGCTCCCAGTAGCCTTGGGGAGGAAAATTCATCCCTTGAGGCATCTCAGAGATTTCTTATTGAGGCAGCTCCACATGCTCTTGTTGAGGTGCATGTGTAGGCTCTCTAGTTTGTTCCATCCTTCTTTTAGTGATGGGCTTGTCCTCTTCAATGGAGATGTCTCTTTCTATGCAATTCCAGCTGAATTTCATAGATGACAGATAAAGTGGGAAAACACTAACCTTGATAAGGTGGAAGGCTTTTCAGCTTTCTTGTACAACTCTTAAGGTATTACCTCATGTACCTCCACCTCACTTCTAATCATGATGCAATGAATCATAATGGCTTTGTCAATAGTCACTTCTGACCGATTGCTAGTAGGGATGATAGAGCATTGGATCAATTCCAATTATCCTCTAGCTACAGGCTTGAGGTCAAGCCTTCTCAGTTGGATAGGCTTGCCTTGAGTATACCTCTTCCATTGAGCTCCTTCCACATAAATGTCTGAAAGGACTTGGTCTAGCCTTTTATCAAAATTGACTCTTCTAGTGTAAGGATGTGGGTCTCCTTACATCATTGGCAAGTGGAGCGCCAACCTTACACTCTCTGGGCTGAAATCCAAGGGTCACCATCGGACTATGGTGCTCCAATTTTTGGGATGTGGGTTCACGCTAGTGTCATGGCTATAGTGACCCATGCATTAGCATAGAACTCTTGCACCATCAAGATTCCAACTTCCGGAATCATATTGGTTAGGACTTTCTAACCTCACCTCCGAATTTCTCTTCGGATCTCTGGGTACTCATTCTTTTTTAGCCTAAAGGGGACTTCAGGAATCACCTTCTTCTTTGCCACTACTTCATAGAAGTGGTCTTGATGAGTTTTGGTGATGAATCTCTCCATCTCCTAAGATTCGAAAGTAGAATCAACTGCTTTCCCTTTCCTCTTTCTAGAGGATTCTCCGACTTTGGGTGCCATAAGTGTGAATGGAAAGCAAAAAATAAGGCTTTTCCAACACCAAAATTAAAAGCTTTGCTCGTTCTCGAGCAAAATATGAAGAAAAGAGTAGAAGATGAAGATAATAGGTGGAGAAAGAGGGGGATAGTGGTTCGGCCAAGTGAGGCTTAAGCGTATGAATGGTGTGTGTATAAAAGGTAGGAAGAAGGGGATATTTATAGGGGTGGGATATGGTAGCGTTCGAATGAATGGGTGGGAATTGGGTGGGAAATTTTGAATTTGAAGTGGGTGGGAGTTGGTGGGAGTTATGATGGTTTTGGGAAGAGATATGAATGTGATTGGGTTAGGGTTTATAGGGAAGAGTATATGGGGAAGAGTGAAAGTAAGAGAGATAAGAAGGTGGGATAGGTGGAGATTCTGTGGGACCCACTGATCCTGAGAGGCTAGGGAATTCGAGTTCCCTACCCTGTTGTGGGTGTTGAACGTCCAGCTCCTGCTTCTGGCTGGCGTTCAACGCCAGCTTCAGGCTGCTCCTCATGGGCGTTGAACACCCACTCTGGCCTCCTTGTCTGGTGTTCAATGCCAGCAAGGTGCTTGCTCCAGGGTGTTCTGTTCCCAGCTCTGACTATTTGTGTTTTTGTTCTAGCTACTGCACATGATCACAAACTTAAACAAATATGAAAATTAAATTGAAATAACTTAAATAAACTTAATGAAAAACAGAAATAACTTTAATTATGGTTGGGTTACCTCCCAACAAGCGCTTCTTTAACGTCACTAGCTTGACGGTTAGCTCCTTACGGAGGTGAATAGGGGCTCAGAATTTCGCCCTTTACAGTGAATTTCTTGCCTGTGCTCTCTTGGATGAGCTCCACATGCTCTAGAGACAGGATCTTGTTCACTGTGTGTGGAATGACTGGGTTGTCAGTGAAGGCAACTTTCATACCAGGAGAGAGGTCTTCAATGGGGATTTTCTTATCCCTCCACCCTTTAGGTACTTTCTTCTTAGTACCTTTATTCTCAGTGCTTGATGATGGCTTCCCAACACTAAACTTAGAATTGGTGTCTAGGGGCTCTGTATAACTTTGCACTGAGAGAGGGGGTTGGAACACTAGGTGTTGCACAACTGTCTCTCTTTTGTCAGAGGGAGAGTTAGGGCTAGGAATCTTGAATAAGATGTGGTCCTCCCATAGTTGTAGAATCAGCTCTCCCTTTGCTACATCAATGATGGCATTGGTAGTGGCTAGGAAGGGTCTTCCAAGAATGATTAATTCATCCTCTTCCTCCTCAGTATCCAAGATTATAAAATCTGTAGGGATGTAAAGGTTCTCAACCTTTACTAAGACATCCTCTACACGGCCATAAGCCTTTTTCATTGACTTGTCTACCATCTCTAGTGAGATTCTTGTAGCTTGCACCTCAGATTTCCAACCTTTCCATTACAGAAAGTGGCATAAGGTTTATGCTTGACCCTTGGTCACACAGATCCTTCTCAAAGGTAATGGTGCCTATTGTGCAAGCAATTAGGAAGCGTCCGGGATCCGATAGCTTCTGAGGTAGTTTCTACTGAACCAAGGCATTGAGTTCCTTGGTGAGCACTAGAGGTTCTTCCTCCAATGTCTCTGTGCCAAATAACTTGGCATTCAGCTTCATCAGAATTCCCAGGTACCGAGCAACTTGCTCTTTCCTAGTTTCCTCTTCCTCATCAGAGGAGGACTACTCTTCAGATTCTAAAATTTTCAACTAAGCATTCAAGGGAACTTCAATGGGTTCCTCATGAACCTTTGGTTCCATCAATTCTTCAATAGAAGAGTTCTCAGTGGGCTTGGGGTACCCAACTACTCCAATTGTGGCATTCAATGCTAGGACTTGTATTTCTTTGGGCGTTGAATGCCCAGCTTGTATCCCTTTACTGGCGTTCAACGCTAGTGAGGGTACTACTTTGGGCATTGAACACCCAGTAAGGACCTCCTTATTTGTATTCAACGCCAGTGATGGTATTTCCATGGGCGTTGAACGCCCAGTAAGGACTTCCTTACTGGCGTTCAACGCTAAAGAATCCCCCTCAGATTCGGCCTCAGTGTTCACTGTGATGGCCTTGCACTCTTCTCTTGGGTTTACTTCAGTGTTACTAGGAAGAGTGTTAGGAGGGGTCTCAGAGATTCTCTTGCTCAGTTGACCAACTTGTACCTCCAGATTTCTGATAGAGGACCTAGTTTCTATTATGAAACTGTGAGTGGTCTTAGAGAGTTCAGAGACTGTGGTTGCTAAGTTAGAAATACTCTGCTTAGAAGTTTCCATCTGTTTCTGAGAAGATGGGAATGGTGGTCTGTTGATGAACATATTTTGGGTTCTTCCACTTTGATTATTGTTGAAGCCTTACTAAGGCTTCTGTTAATCCTTCCATGAAAGGTTAGGATGATTCTTCCAAGAGGAGTTGTAAGTGTTTTGCATAGGGTTCTACCATGTAATTCACCGCTTCCAGCATGGGTTGATATGGACCATAGGCATCTCCATCATAGGAGGTGTCTTGAGTGCTGCTAGCTGCAGCTTGCACTCTAGTCAAGTGCTGAGAGATCATATTGACCTGTTGGGTCAAGATCTTGTTCTAAGCCAATATGGCATTCAGAGTATCAACTTCCAGGACTCCTTTCTTCTGAGCTACCCCATTATTCACAGGGTTTCTCTCAGAAGTGTACATGAATTGGTTGTTTGCAACCATTTTAATGAGTTCCTGTGCCTCTTTAGGCGTTTTCTTCAAGTGGAGTGATCCACCTGCAGAATGGTCTAATGACATCTTTGACATCTTGGACATCTTAGATAGACCATCATAGAAGATACCTAAGATAGTCCATTCTGAGAGCATGCCAGGAGGACATCTCCTGATCAGTTGCTTGTATCTTTTCCAAGCTTCATAGAGGGATTCACCCTCTTTTTGTCTGAAAGTTTGAACTTCCACCTTGAGCTTGCTCATCTTTTGAGGTGGAAAAAAATTGGCCAAGAAAATATTGACCAACTTTTCCCAAGAGTCTAGGCTTTCTTTAGGTTGAGAATCCAACCACAGCCTAGCTCTGTCTCTGACAGTAAAGGGGAAAAACATCAGTCTGTAGACCTCAGGATCTACTCCATTGGTCTTAATAGTATCACAGATTTGCAAGAATTTAGATAAGAACTGATGTGGATCTTCCAGTGGAAGTCCATGAAATTTGCAATTTTGTTGCATTCGAGAGACTAACTGAGGCTTTAGCTCAAAGTTATTTGCTCTAATGGCAGGTATGGAGATACTTCTTCCATAGAAGTCAGAAGTGGGTGTAGTAAAGTCACCAAGAACCTTCCTTGCATCTTCTCTATTGTTCTGTTTGGATTCCATGCTTGTATTTTCAGTTTCTTGTTCGAAAAGTTCTATGAGGTTGATGAGCGGATAATTTATATGCTTTTTGGCATTGTTTTCTAGTAGTTTTTAGTATAATTTAGTTAGTTTTTACTATGATTTTATTAGTTGTTATGCAAAAATCACATTTCTAGACTTTACTATGAGTTTGTGTGTTTTTCTATGATTTCAGGTATTTTCTGGCTGAAATTGAGGGACCTGAGCAAAATCTGATTCAGAGGCTGAAAAAGGACTGCAGATGTTGTTGGACTCTGACCTACTTACACTCGAAATGGATTTTCTGGAGCTACAGAAGTCCAACTGGCGCGCTCTCAATTGCGTTGGAAAGTAGACATCCAGGGCTTTCCAGCAATATATAATAGTCCATACTTTGCTCAAAGATAAACGACGTAAACTGGCGTTTAACGCCAGTTCCATGTTATATTCTGGCGTTAAACGCTAGAAACAGGTTACAAGTTGGAGTTAAATGCCCAAAACAGGTTACAACCTGGCGTTTAACTCCAGAAACAGCCTAGGCACATGTAAAGCTCAAGTCTCAGTCCCAGCACACACCAAGTGGGCTCCGGAAGTAGATTTCTACACTATCTATCGTAGTTTACTCATTTTCTGTAACCCTAGCTACTAGTTTAGTATAAAAACAACTTTTAGAGACTTACTATGTATCAGATGACATTTTACACGTTTCATATTGTATTTCTGACGGCATGAGTCTCTAAACCCCATGGTTGGGGTGAGGAGCTCTGCTGTGTTTCGATGAATTAATGCAATTACTACAGTTTTCCATTCAATCACGCTTGTCTCTATTCTAAGATATTCACTCGCACTTCACCTTGATGAATGTGATGATCCGTGATACTCATCACCATTCTCAACCTATGAATGCGTGCCTGACAACCACTTCCGTTCTACCTTAGATTGAGTGTATATTTCTTAGCCTCTTGGTTCATGATCAGAGTCTTCGTGGTATAGGCTAGGATTATTGGCGGCCATTCCTGAGATTCGAAAAGTTTAAACCTTGTCTGTGGTATTCCGAGTAGGATCTGGGATGGGATGACAGTGACGAGCTTCAAACTCATGAGTGCTGGGCGTAGTGACAGACGTAAAAGGATCAATGGATCCTATTCCAACATGAGTGAGAACCGACAGATGATTAGCCGTGCGGTGACAGCGCATTTGGACCATTTTCACTGAGAGGACGGATGGTAGCCATTGACAACGGTGATCCACCAACATACAGCTTGCCATGGAAGGAGACCTGCGTGCGTGAAGAAGAAGACAGTAGGAAAGCAGAGATTCGGAAGACAGAGCATCTCCAAATCCTCAATCTGTTCTCCATTACTGCATAACAAGTATTATTTAATTTATGCTATTTACTCTTCATAAACCCAATCTTTTTTATCACTAATTTTCTGACTAAGAATTACAAAATAACCATAGCTTGCTTCAAGCCAACAATCTTCGTGGGATCGACCCTTACTCACGTAAGGTATTACTTGGACGACCTAGTGCACTTGCTGGTTAGTGGTACGAGTTGTGAAAAGTGTGATTTACAATTTGTGCACCAAGTTTTTGGCGCCGTTGCTGGGGATTGTTCGAGTTTGGACAACTGACGGTTTATTTTATTGCTTAGATCAGGAAAAATATTTCTTTTTGGTTTAGAGTCTTCTATTATTGTTTTTGGTTAAAATTTTAAAATCTTTATTTTATTTTTCTAAATTATTTTCGAAAATTTTTAAAACCAATAACTTCATGATTTAGTCTTCTGTTTGAGTTTAGTTTCATATTTTAAGTTTGGTGTCAATTCCATGTTTTTATTTTCTTTTAAATTTTTTAATTTGTGTTCATTGTTCTTTCTTGATCTTCAAGTTGTTCTTGCCATTTTTCTTATTTGATCTTTAGTTTTTCCTGTTCTGTGTATTTTCTTGTTTTTCTTGTGCGTTTTCAAATTATCAGTATTCAAAAAAAAATTTGTATACATTAAATACCTTTTTTTAAAAAACACGTTAAATTTATAGCTCAGTTGGCTAGAGCGTTGTGCTTATGTTCTTGGTAATTGGGTGTCTTCCTTTTAAAACTTTTTCAAAAATAATTTTTCTTTGATTAAATCTTGTGTCAAACTTCTAAGTTTGGTGTTCTCTTGTTTTTTTTTTTTATTTTCGAAAACTTATTTTTAGTTTTCTGAAAGTTTTAAGTTTGGTGTTCTTTTTATGTTCTTGTGAGTCTTCAAGGTGTTCTTGAGTCTTCTTTGTATTTTGATCTTAAAATTTTTAAGTTTGGTGTTCCTTGGTGTTTTCCCTCTAAAATTTTCAAAAAACAAGGAGCATTAGATCTAAAAATTTTAAGTCTTGTGTCATATTATTGCTTTTCTCTTTCCTCATTAAATTCAAAAATATCTTTTCTCTTTATTTTAAATTGAATTTTCGAAAATTACTTTTAAAAATTCAGATTTTTATTTTAAAAATCTTTTTTATTTTATCTTATCTTAGTTTTAAAATTTCAAAATTCAAATCTTTTTCAAAAAATCATATCTTTTTCAAAATCTTATCTTATCTCATTTCAAATTTCAAATTTCAACTTCCAAAATTCAAAATTCAAAATTCAAAATTTAAATTTCAAAATTTAAAATTCAAATTTAATTTTCAAATTTAAAATTTAAATTTTAAAACTTTTTAATTTAAATTCCTTATCTTCTCTTACCTAACTTATCTTATCTTTTTTAATCTCAAATCTTAAAATCAAATTTTTTTCATATCTTTTCTTTTTTTATTTTATTTTATTTTCTTACAAGTATCTTTAATTTTAAGACATATCTTTTTCAAAACTTCCTAACCAATTTCTCTCTCTTCATTTTTTTCGAAAATCCTCACCCACATCTTTTTCAAATCTTTTTAATTAATTAATTTAGTTTTCAATTTTCTTTTATTTCCTTTTCTTCAAATTTTCAAAATTATAGTCAATTTTTCATTTATTTTATTTTATTTTATTTTATTTTAATTTCGATTTTCAAAAAAAAATATTTTATTTGCAATCCGCATCATCTCCCTTTCTCCATCATGGACCTAAGTGGAAATGAACAGTCCAGAAGGACTCTGAGGTCATATACTAACCCCATTACTGCTGCATATGGGAGTAGCATCTGTATACCTCCCATCAAAGCAAGCAGTTTTGAGCTAAATTCTCAGCTCATTGTCATGGTGCAGCGAAATTGCCAGTATTCCGGTCTTCCACAGGAAGAACCTACTGAGTTTTCTGGCACAGTTCTTGCAAATTGCTGACACAGTGCGTGACAAGGAGGTAGATCAGGACGTATACAGGCTGTTGCTGTTTCCATTTGCTGTAAAAGATCAAGCTAAGAGGTGGTTAAATAACCAACCCACAGCAAGCATAAGAACATGGAAACTATTATCAAATAAATTCTTGAATCAATATTTCCCTCCAAAAAGGATGACACAGCTAAGGCTGGACATCCAAGGCTTTAAACAAAAGGATAATGAATCCCTTTATAATGCCTGGGAGAGGTACAGAGGGATGCTAAGGAAATGCCCCTCTGAAATGTTTTCAGAGTGGGTGCAGTTAAATATCTTCTACTACGGGCTTACAGAAAAGGCCCAGATGTCTCTAGACCACTCAGCTGGTGGATCTATACATATGAGAAAGACAATTGAAGAGGCTCAAGAGCTCATTGATACAGTTGCCAAAAATCAGCACCTGTACTCAAGTAGTGAGACTTCCATGAAAGAAGAGGCTGAGGCAGTATCCACTGAACTTAGTCCTCCAGAACAAATTGCTGAACTTAATCAGCAACTATCTTCTATAACAAGGCAGTTAGCAGAAGTTAAGGAGATGCTACAAGAAACCAAAAATGCTAACAAGGATATGAAATCACAATTGAATCAGACAAAACAACAATTATCAAAATAGATGACAGAGGAGTGCCAAGCAATTTAATTAAGAAGTGGAAAAACATTAAATACCTCAACTCAAAGCAGCAGAAAGCCAAGAAAAGAACAGCTGACAGAGGATGAGCAACCTGCTACCCAAAATCCCTCTAAGGACAGTAAGAGCCCAGAGAGGAATAAGTCTGGCGTTCAAACGCCAGAAAAGGGTGAGAATCTGGCGTTCAACGCCCAATCCATGTTCAGTTCTGGCATTCAAATGCCAGTGAGGGATCAGACACCTGTAAGTGCTGATAATAACTCCCTCAAGAAGGCTTCTCAACCTGCCTCTGTAGGAAATAAACCTGCAGCAACTAAGGTTAAAGAATATAAAGCCAAAATGCCTTATCCTCAGAAACTCTGCCAAGCGGAACAGGATAAACAATTTGCCCGCTTTGCAGACTATCTTAGGACTCTTGAAATAAAGATTCCGTTTGCAAAGGCACTTGAACAAATACCCTCTTATGCTAAGTTCATGAAAGAGATCTTAAGTCATAAGAAGGATTGGAGAGAAATAGAAAAAGTTTTTCTCACTGAAGAATACAGTGCAGTCATCCTAACAAGCTTACCAGAAAAGCTTAAGGATCCTGGAAGCTTTATGATACCATGCACATTAGAGGGTGCTTGTACCAAGACAGCTCTATGTGATCTTGGGGCAAGCATCAACCTAATCCCTGCATCCACTATCAGAAAGCTTGGCTTGACTGAAGAGGTCAAACCAACCCGGATCTGTCTTCAACTTGCTGATGGCTCCATTAAATACCCATCATTTATAATTGAGGACATGATTGTCAAGTTTGGGCCATTTGCCTTCCCTACTGACTTTGTAGTGCTGGAAATGGAGGAGCACAAGAGTGCAACTCTCATTCTAGGAAGACCATTCCTAGCAACTGGACGAACCCTCATTGACGTCCAAAAAGGGGAGATAACCCTGAGAGTCAATGAGGATGAGTTTAAGTTGAATGTTGTCAAAGCTATGCAACATCCAGACACATCAGAAGACTGCCTGAGCGTTGATATTATTGACTCCCTGGTGGAAGAGGTCAATATGAGTGAGAGTCTCGAATCAGAGCTAGAGGACATTTTTAAAGATGTTCAACCTGATCTAGAGGAACCAGAGGAAATAAAAGAACCTTTGAAAACTCCTTAAGAAGAGGAGAAACCTCCTAAACCCAAGCTCAAACCACTACCACCATCCCTGAAATATGCATTTCTGGGAGAAGGTGACACTTTTCCTGTAATCATAAGCTCTGCTCTAGAGACACAGGAAGAGAAAGCACTAATTCAGGTGCTAAGGACATACAAGACAGCTCTTGGGTGGTCCATAAGTGATCTTAAGGGC
Source organism: Arachis hypogaea (assembly GCF_003086295.3). Lineage (NCBI taxonomy): Eukaryota > Viridiplantae > Streptophyta > Magnoliopsida > Fabales > Fabaceae > Arachis > Arachis hypogaea. The sequence continues at coordinate 124,405,397 of NC_092052.1, forward strand.
ATTAGCTCAGCCAGATGCATGCACAAGATCCTATTGGAGGATGATGCTAAGCCAGTGGTTCAACCACAGAGGCGGCTAAATCCCGCCATGAAGGAGGTGGTGCAGAAAGAGGTCACTAAGTTACTAGAGGCTGTGATTATTTATCCTATTTCTAATAGCCCCTGGGTGAGCCCTGTCCATGTTGTCCCTAAGAAGGGAGGTATGACAGTAGTTCATAATGAAAAAAATGAACTGGTTCCTACAAGAACAGTTATAGGGTGGCGTATGTGTATTGACTACAGAAGCCTCAATACAGCCACCAGGAAGGATCACTTCCCTTTACCATTCATAGACCAGATGCTAGAAACACTAGCAGGTCATGAATACTACTGCTTTTTGGATGGCTATTCAGGTTACAACCAAATTGCATTAGATTCTCAGGACCAAGAGAAAACAGCATTCACATGTCCATCTGGAGTATTTGCATACAGAAGAATGCCTTTTGGTCTGTGCAATGCACCTGCAACCTTTTAGAGGTGCATGCTCTCTATCTTCTCTGATATGGTAGAGAAATTTTTGGAAGTCTTCATGGATGACTTCTCAATGTTTGGAGACTCATTTAGCTCCTGTCTTAACCATCTAGCACTTGTTCTGAAAAGATGCCAAGAGACTAACCTGGTTTTAAATTGGGAAAAATGTCACTTTATGGTGACTGAAGGAATTGTCCTTGGGCATAAAATTTCGAACAAGGGAATAGAGGTGGATCAAGCTAAGGTAGAGGTAATTGAAAAATTACCACCACCCACCAATGTTAAGGCAATCAGAAGCTTTCTGGGGCATGCAGGATTCTATAGGAGGTTTATAAAGGACTTTTCAAAAATCGCAAAACCTCTGAGCAATCTACTAGCTGCTGACACGCCATTTGTGTTTGACACAGAGTGTCTGCAGGCGTTTGAAACCCTGAAAGCTAAGCTGGTCACAGCACCAGTTATTTTTGTACCAGATTGGACATTACCTTTAGAACTAATGTGTGATGCCAGTGACCATGCCATTGGTGCAGTATTGGGACAGAGGTATAACAAGCTTCTGCATGTCATTTATTATGCTAGCCGTGTTTTAAATGATGCCCAGAAAAATTACACAACCACAGAAAAAGAGTTGCTTGCAGTGGTTTATGCTATTGACAAGTTTAGATCATACTTAGTAGGATCAAAAGTGATTGTGTACACTGACCATGCTGCTCTTAAATATCTACTCACAAAGCAGGATTCAAAGCCCAAGCTCATAAGATAGGTGTTGCTTCTGCAAAAGTTTGATATAGAAATAAGAGACAGAAAAGGGACAGAGAATCAAGTAGCTGATCACCTGTCCCGAATAGAACCAGTAGCAGGAGCATCCCTCCCTCCTACTGAGATCTCTGAAACCTTTCCAGATGAGCAATTATTTGCTATTCAGGAAGCTCTGTGGTTTGTAGACATTACAAACTATAAGACTCAAGGTTCTCCTTCTGTAACCATGGAGAGGAAGCATGAAAAACTTCTCTCAATACAGAGTCAAACAACACCCCCACATTCAAACTCTAAGTTTGGTGTTGGGAGGCCACAACCAAACTCTAAGTTTGGTGTTGAGAGGCCCCAACCCTGCTCTGATTATCTGTGAGGCTCCATGAGAGCTCACTGTCAAGCTATTGACATTAAAGAAGCGCTTGTTGGGAGGCAACCCAATGTTATTTAATTATAACTATTTATTTTCCAGTGCTATTTTATGTTTTCTTTAGGTTGATGATCATGTGAAGTCACAAAAACAACTGGAAAATCAAAAACAGAATGAAAAACAGCATTAAAAATAGCTCACCCTGGAGGAAGAGCTTACTGGCATTTAAACGCCAGTAAGAAGCATCAGACTGGTGTTTAACGCCAAAACAGAGCATCAAGTTGGCGTTTAACGCCAAGAAACGGAGAAAAGCTGGCGTTTAACGCCAGAAACAAGCAGCAATCTGGCGTTAAACGCCAGGATTGCACACTAAGGGCGTTTTTGCATGCCTCAATGGAGCAGGGATGATAAGTCCTTGACCCCTCAGGATCTGTGGACTCCACAGGATCCCCACCTGCCACACCTTTTCATACACACTTCCCCCACCCTTGGCCGAACCCACCACACACCTCCTTCTCCTCCTTTCCTCCTTCTTTTGCTCGAGGACGAGCAAACATTTTAAGTTTGGTGTGGAAAAAGCATTGCTTTTTTGTTTTTCCATAACCACTGATGCCTCAAGGGATGCACTTTCCTCCACAAAACTATTGGGAGCAGATTAACACCTCCCTATGAGAATTAAGTTCAAACATGGGACAACTAAGGGTGGAGCACCAAGAGCATTCCATCCTCCTCCATGAAATTAGAGAAGATCAAAGAGCTATGAAGGAGGAGCAACAAAGGCAAGGAAGAGACATAGAGGAGCTCAAGAGCACTATTGGTTCTTCAAAAGGAAGAAGACGCCACCCTCACTAAGGTGGACCCGATCCTTAATCTCCTTGTCTATTTATTTTTTTTTTCTTTTTTCATTCTCTATGCTTTATTTATGTTTGTGTCTTCATTACATGATCATTAGTATCTAGTGTCTATGTCTTAAAGCTATGAATGTCCTATGAATCCATCACCTTTCTTAAATGAAAAATGTTTTAATTACAAAAGAACAAGAAGTACATGATTTCGTATTCATTCTTGAAACTAGTTTAATTATTTTGATGTGGTGACAATACTTTTTGTTTTCTGAATGAATGTTTGAACAGTGCATATGTCTTTTGAATTTGTTGTTTATGAATGTTAAAATTGTTGGCTCTTGAAAGAATGATGAAAAAGGAGAAATGTTATTTGATAATCTGAAAAATCATAAAATTGATTCTTGAAGCAAGAAAAAGCAGTGCAAAAGCAAAAGCTTGCGAAAAAAAAAGGAAAGAAAAAGAAAAAGCAAGCAGAAAAATCCAGTAACCCTTTAAATCAAAAGGCAAGGGTAAAATAAAAAGGATCCAAGGCTTTGAGCATTAATGGATAGGAGGGCCCAAAGGAATAAAATCCTGGTCTAAGCGGCTAAACCAAGCTGTCCCTAACCATGTGCTTGTGGCGTGAAGGTGTCAAGTGAAAAGCTTGAGACTGAGCGGTTAAAGTCGTGATCCAAAGAAAAAAAAAGAGTGTGCTTAAGAACCCTGGACACCTCTAATTGGGGACTCTAGCAAAGCTGAGCTACAATCTGAAAAGGTTCACCCAGTTTTGTGTCTGTGGCATTTATGTATTCGGTGATAATACTGAAAAACAAAGTGCTTAGGGCCACGGCCAAGACTCATAAAGTAGCTGTGTTCAAGAATCAACATACTGAACTAGGAGAATCAATAACACTATCTGGATTCTGAATTCCTATAGATGCCAACCATTCTGAACTTCAAAGGATAAAGTGAGATGCCAAAACTGTTCAGAGGCAAAAAGCTACTAGTCCCGCTCATCTAATTGGAGCTAAGTTTCATTGATATTTTGGATATAGTATATTCTCTTCTTTTTATCCTATTTGATTTTCAGTTGCTTGGGGACAAGCAACAATTTAAGTTTGGTGTTGTGATGAGCGGATAATTTATACGCTTTTTGGCATTGTTTTCTAGAAGTTTTTAGTATAATTTAGTTAGTTTTTACTATGTTTTTATTAGTTTTTATGCAAAAATCACATTTCTGGACTTTACTATGAGTTTGTGTGTTTTTTGTGATTTCAGGTATTTTCTGGCTGAAATTGAGGGACCTGAGCAAAATCTGATTCAGAGGCTGAAAAAGGATTGCAGATGCTGTTGGACTCTGACCTACTTACACTCAAAATGGATTTTCTAGAGCTACAAGGGTTCAACTGGCACGCTCTCAATTGCGTTGGAAAGTAGACATCTAGGGCTTTCCAGAAATATATAATAGTCCATACTTTGCTCAAAGATAAACGACGTAAACTGGCGTTTAACGCCAGTTCCATGTTCCATTCTGGCGTTAAACGCCAGAAACAGGTTACAAGTTGGAGTTAAATGCCCAAAACAGGTTACAACCTGGCGTTTAACTCCAGAAACAACCTAGGCACATGTAAAGCTCAAGTCTCAGCCCCAGCGCACACCAAGTAGGCCCCGGAAGTGGATTTCTGCACTATCTATCGTAGTTTACTCATTTTCTGTAACCCTAGCTACTAGTTTCGTATAAAAACAACTTTTAGAGACTTACTATATACCAGATGACATTTTACACGTTTCATATTGTATTTCTGACGGCATGAGTCTCTAAACCCCATGGTTGGGGGTGAGGAGCTCTGCTGTGTTTCGATGAATTAATGCAATTACTACAGTTTTCCATTCAATCACGCTTGTCTCTATTCTAAGATATTCACTCGCACTTCACCCTGATGAATGTGATGATCCCTGACACTCATCACCATTCTCAACCTATGAACGCGTGCCTGACAACCACTTCCGTTCTACCTTAGATTGAGTGTATATTTCTTAGCCTGTTGGTTCATGATCAGAGTCTTCGTGGTATAGGCTAGGATTATTGGCGGCCATTCCTGAGATTCGGAAAGTCTAAACCTTGTCTGTGGTATTCCGAGTATGATCTGGGATGGGATTACTGTGACGAGCTTCAAACTCACGAGTGCTGGGCGTAGTGACAGACCCAAAAGGATCAATGGATCCTATTCCAACACGAGTGAGAACCGACAGATTATTAGCCGTGCGGTGACAGCGCATTTGGACCATTTCCCTGTGAGATGTGAAGAAGAAAGAAGAATGAGGATAGAATAATGAGATGAAGAGTTCGAATAAAAGGAGGTAAAAAATTTGAAAATTTAGAAGTGAAACGAGAAACTAGAATTAAAATATTTTTTGTTTTTATTTTATTTATTAATTGAATAGGAAATTAAAAGTTAATTAACTAAAAAGATTTGAAAAATTAGAAGGTAGTTTTCGAAAAAGAAGAGAGAGAGAGAGAGAAGTGAGAAGTTTTCGAAAATAGAAGAGAGATGAATTAGTTACGAAGTTTTGAAAAAGAAGAAAGAGAAAACAAGTAACTAATTAAGAAAGATTTGAAATTAAGATAAGATAGAAGATTAGAAAAAGAATTTAAATTAAAATTTAAAATTAGAAAAGATAAGATAAGAATTTTAAAAGATTTGATTTTGAATTTTGAAATTGAAGCAAGATAAGATAACGATTTGAAAATAAGTTTGAAAAGATAAGATATGGTGAAGATTTGAAAAAGATTTGAAAAAAGATAAGATTTAAAATTTGATTTTTGAAAAAGAATTAAATTTGAAATTTGAATTTTGAAATTGAGTTTTAAAATTTGAATTTGAAATAAGATAAGATAAGATTTTTTGAAATTTAAAGAAAGATAAAAAGATAAGGTGAAGATTTGAAAAAGATATAAAAAGATAAGAATTAAAATTTAAAATTTGACTTTAAGATAAGATAAGATAAGATAGTGATTTGAAATTAAAATTTGAAGAATTTTCGAAAATTCGATTAAAGATAGAAAATATATTTTTTATTTTTTGAATTAATGAAGAGAGAGAAAAACAACCAAAAGACACCAAACTTAAAATTTTTAGATCAAGAGACACTAATTTTCGAAAATTGAAAGAACAAACACCGAAAGACACCAAACTTAAAACTTTTAAGATCAAAACAAGAAAAGAAACAAGAACAACTTGAATACCAAGAAAGAACACTGAGACTAATTCAAAAATTTAGAGAAAACAAAGAACACACAAAGGACACCAAACTTAAGAATTAACACTAGACTCAAACAAAAGACACTATTTTTTGAAAATTTTTGGAAAAAGAAACAAGAAAGTTTGAAACTTTAACAAGAACAAGAACAAAAGACTCAAACAAAAGATAAAGATTAATAAAGAAAAGAAAAGGTTTTGAAAATTTTTTGAAAAGAAAACAAAAGTCTCAAATAAAATAGTAAAAATTACCTAATCTAAGCAACAAGATAATCCGATTGTTTGTCAAATCCAAACAATCCCCAACAACGGCGCCAAAAACTTGGTGCACGAAACTGGCTCCGCAGGTTTCGCACAGATAGACTAGCAAGTATACCGGGTCGTCCAAGTAATTCCTCAGGTGAGTGAGGGTCGATCCCACGGAGATTTTTGGTTTGAGCAAGCAGTGGTTACCTTGCAGATCTTAGTTAGGCAGATAGAAATTATAGTTTGTCACGAAAAACGTATAAAATAGAATAAATAAATAAAACGTTACTAGATAGGTGTGAAATCAATGGTATGAGAATGGTTGAGGCTTCAAAGATGCTTTGTCTTTCCGGATTAACTTTTCTTACTGTCTACTTCAATAACTTTCTGATTCATTCAATGGCAGCCGTAAGTGATTAACTCATGTCCTCTCATCAAGTTAACCTCCTCCACTGCAGCAATCCACTATGTTGAAGTGACTCATGTCCTCTCGTCAAGCCACCTCTAGGTCTCTCACTGTAGCAGAAGATGAAGCTCTAAGCAATCCACTCCCCTTCACGATCCTACTCAAGGTGCCACAGACAAGGCAGATCTTCCGGATCAGAAAGTGCTGCTTCTTTTACTCTAGCCTTAACGCCACAGAGACCTCACTTACCCACGATCAACGGAATTTCATGTCACATATCCAAAGTTGCCCAGGTACTCTATTGGAATCCGCAATGCAATCTCTAGCTTTGGTTCAACGCTATCCGGGTCAGGACTCACACGGAACCCATGTAGAACAAGGGTGATTGTCATTAGTCACTCTCAATTCATGAGATGAAGAACGAGAATGCATAAGAGAATAGAATCAGACATATTGAACTAAAACAGTAATATTATTGATCCATGAAACTCAGAAGAGCTCCTAACCTTAACCTTAGGAAGTTAGTGACTCATACTGTACAAAAGTAGTGAAGTATTCGAATGGGGGGGGGGAGTTAGGGTGATCTTCTCCTATATATACTAATATGCTAACTAAGAATTACAAAAATAAGATAAACTAAGTTGATCGTGTGAAAATCCACTTCTGGGGCCCACTTGGTGAGTGTTTGGGCTGAGCTTGAGTGAAATCCACGAGCCAGTACCCCTTAGGGGCGTTGAATGCTGGCTTGGGACTCCCTTTTGGGCATCGGATGCTAGCTGCTCCCTTGTGGGCGTTGAACGCCAAGAATAAGGTAGGTGGCTGGCGTTGAACGCCAGTTTTGGGCCTTCATTTCTAAAGCAAAGTATGGATTATTATATATTTCTAGAAATCCCTGGATGTTAGCTTTCCATAGCCATTGAGAGCGCGCCATTTGGACTTCTGTAGCTTCAGAAAAGCTCCTCGAGTGCACGGAGGTCAGATCCTGACAGCATCTGCAGTCCTTTCTCTGTCTTTGAATCAGACTTTTGCTCAAGCTCCTTAATTTCAGCCAGAAACAGGGACGGACCTAGAGGGGGGCGAGTAGTGGCCTCGCCCCCCCCCCCCCCCCCAAATTTTTAGAAACTATATTTATATATGAGATATGTATTTAAAAAAATAAAAATTATTATATAATTTAGTATTTTTATATGTATTATTTTTTATTATGTGATAGATTTATGTCTTAATTATTTAATTACTAATATTTTTCACTTAACTAATTTAATATCATACCCTCAAGTTTTTGTAACTCTCAAATTAGTTTTTATATAATAATTTCTATATTTATTTAAAAAAATTATTTGTTTATTTTATATTAACATATTTAAAATTTATATTGTTATATTAATAATAACTTATGTAGTTGTATTTTGGTAATCACATTATGTACTTTAGATATTCTTTTTCTTATAAAAAATACTTATTTTTCTTCTAAATTTACGTTGTTGAAAGAAAAACTTTTATAAAAATATCTTATATCTTGTATTCTATAAAGATATTGTGTCTTTCAAATAATTAATAATTTATCATTTATTTTCAAATTTTTAAAATTTTTTAAAAGAATTAATTTTAATTAATAAGATATGTGATCATTTTTAACTAAACACGCTATAAATTATTGGTACTTTATAATTTTTATAATGTACTATTGATATTGTTATATTTTTTAAGTAACTATCATATTAAAAATAAAATTGTGAAAAAATTATATATATATATATAAATTTTTTGAAAAACTAACTCTAATAACTATATGTTAATTATTTTTATGGAACAAAAAAAATTATCTAAAATTCGGCCCCTCCATACTAAACTTTCTAGATCCGTGATGAGCGGATAATTTATACGCTTTTTGGCATTGTTTTTAGGTAGTTTTTAGTAGGATCTAGCTACTTTTTAGTATATTTTTATTAGTTTTCAAGAAAAATTCACATTTCTGGACTTTACTATGAGTTTTTGTGTTTTTCTGTGATTTCAGGTATATTCTGGCTGAAATTGAGGGACCTGAGCAAAAATCTGATTCAGAGGCTGAAAAAGGACTGCAGATGCTGTTGGATTTTGACCTCCCTACACTCGAAATGGATTTTCTGGAGCTACAGAAACCCAATTGGTGTGCTTTCAATTGCGTTGGAAAGTAGACATCCTGGGCTTTCCAGCAATATATAATAGTCCATACTTTGCTCGAATTTTGATGACACAAACTGGCGTTTAAACGCCAACTTCCTGCCCTATTCTGGCGTTAAATGCCAAAACTGAGTTACAAGCTGGAGTTAAACGCCCAAACTAGCACCAAAGCTGGCGTTTAACTCCAAGAAAAGTCTCTACACGTGAAAGCTTCAATGCTCAGCCCAAGCACACACCAAGTGGGCACGGAAGTGGATTTCTGCATCATTTACTTATTTCTGCAAATCCTAGTTACTAGTTTAGTATAAAAACTACTTTTAGTGATTTATTTTATATCAATATTTGGACGTTTAGTCCTTAGACCATCCTTGATCGAATGTTCCTATTGTGACTATTGTACACATTTGGAGGCATGGCCGTTCACTTATGTATTTTCAACGGTGGAGTTTCTACACCCCATAGATTAAGGTGTGGAGCTCTGCTGTTCCTCATGAATTAATGCAAAGTACTATTATTTTTCTATTCAATTCAAGCTTATTCTTATTCCAAGATATTCACTCGTACTTCAACCTGATGAATGTGATGATCCGTGACACTCATCATCATTCTCACCTACGAACGCATGCCTGACAACCACTTCCGTTCTATCTGCAATAGCTTGAGCGTGTATCTCTTAGCCTCCATTCCGAAAAATAGGAGTCTTCGTGGTATAAGCTAGAATCAATTGGCGGCCATTCCTGAGATCCAGAAAGTCTAAACCTTGTCTGTGGTATTCCGAGTAGGATCTGGGAAGGGATGACTATGACGAGCTTCAAACTCGCGAGTGTTGGGCGTAGTGACAGATGCAAAAGGATCAATGGATCCTATTCCAACATGATCGAGAACCAACAGATGATTAGCCGTGCGGTGACAGTGCATTTGGACCATTTTCACTGAGAGGACGGACGGTAGCCATTGACAACGGTGATCCCCCAACATACAGCTTGCCATGAAAAGGAGTATGAATGATTGAATGAAGACAGTCGGAAAGCAGAGATTCAGAAGGAGCAAAGCATCTCCATACGCTTATCTGAAATTCTCACCAATGAATTACATAAGTATTTCTATTTTATTTTATATTTTATTTATATTTTAATTATCAAAACTTCATAACCATTTGAAATCTGCCTGACTGAGATTTACAAGGATGACCATAGCTTGCTTCAAGCCGACAATCTCTGTGGGATCGACCCTTACTCACGTAATGTTTATTACTTGGACGACCTAGTGCATTTGCTGGTTAGTTGTGCGAAGTTGTGAAGAAGAATTGAGATTACGATTGTGCGTACCAAGTTGTTGGCGCCTTTGAGATCACAATTTCGTGCACCAATCCGTCCCTGGCCAGAAAATACCTGAAATCACCATAAAACACACAAACTCAAAGTAGAATCCAAAAATATGAATTTTGCACTAAAACCTATAAAAATATAATAAAACTTAAACAAAACATAATGAAAACTATATAAAAATAACGCTAAAAAGCGTATAAAATATCCGCTCATCAATTATCCCTGCCCCTCCGAACGCTTGGTTGGAGGCTCTGTCAACATGAAGCTTCCACCGTGTGCTCGTATTCTCGGGTGCGTCACCAACTACCTCGACTAGGAAGTCTGCACCCGGACCCGACTCGCTAGTGGGCCGGGCCGGAACAAAACTCTTAGAAGGATGACGATTTATCAAATAGGCAGCTGTTAAAAAAGCATCTTCCTAAAAGATTTTAGGAAGTTTGACTATGGCAAAAAGAGTAAAATCAATTTTAACAATAATGTGCCTGTATTTTCTCTCAATCACACTTTGTTGTTGGTATGTATGAAGGCAGAAATTAAAAGTCTATGATTAATACTATTTTACTATAAAAATATACTTAAAAATGTGTGACAAGAATTTTATTGCATTGTCAGTTTGTATTGAGAGATATAGCTATAAGGATAAAGGCTAAGCTGTATTAGTAGGGTAGCTTGCTTTGGCTGCATTAGAATCTAATTGGGGAAGTATTTTATTTTCTTGTATATGATCTTCAAGGTTCTGACCTTTGATAGCAAATAAGCATGTTATTGCTAAGTTACAAAGTTTTTGTCATCGAGTTTATTTAAGATTAGAGCCAAATAATTTTTGAAACTGATAGAAGGAAGTGTGATAGCCATGGATGATTAAAAGGCTTTGATACCATGTGAACTTAATCGAAAAAGTAATGAAGAATCATGAACTGAGCTTAGTAATGCCCAGTTTCTTATGTGCTAAGAAAGACAAAGAAAGGATGATACAAAGAGAAAAGAGAGTGAATTGTATTTCATATTAATATAGAAAGTGTGATTATACATTGCTATTAATAAAAAGACTCATGTTGGGTCAGCCGCACCATACAATTATTTTAAGGTGAAAATTCAAGTACAATCAACTTTACGTAAAATTGATAATTGAGAGGTGTTAGATAAAAATTTAGTTAAATCAATTAAGTTAACTAAAAATTTAGTTAAATCAATTAAGTCATTTAATTGTTCTCAGCTATTAACTTTACGTAAAATCGACTGCAAAAGTTTTCATCTTATTTCAATAAATCGATCAGCTTAATTGCATGTATCACGGTAAAATAGCACTAAGATGTAATTTGATTGACCCTTGAAGTCAAAGTGAAGTTGATATCATTTGCTATTTTCTTCGCATCAAATGAGATGCCTTCTAATCCTCTTTTCGAAAATCCAGCACTGTAAATTCCATGTTCTCCTTTCCAATGATTTGGGTAACTTGGTTTTGGCATTCCATTCTCATTGAATAGATTCTTGTAATCCTGAACGGCCAAAAATGTAACACAATTAATTACAGAAACATATTTATTAAGTACATTAATCTAAACGGTAACACTACAAAGACAAAAAAAAAGTCAAAATTTATTATTAATCTATATTAAATAAGACAAGTTCTAGTTGGTTTTGTTTATTCTTTTTTGTTATAAAATATTTTTATAATTTAAAATTGAATTTGAGACTACTATACCCACTATCCATTGAATAGATTTGTTTCTTTAGGAAATACTATATTATTTCCGAAATAAAAATATAAATATACGCACCTTAAGCCACTTCAGCACATTGGTTTTGTATCCAGTAGCAAAGATGATTGCATCGAAATGAGCATGTTGTCCATCAACAAATTTAACTACCTTTCCTTCCTTGATACTTGAAATACCAGGATAAACCTAAATTTAATTTAAGACAAGGATAACTAATTGATCGGATAGAACCCATTGTTAATTAAGAAATCAATTTACAAATTATAATTAATTAACTAAAAAAGTATAAAAAATTAACTTTTACTTAAACAACATTAACCGACTTTAATGTTTAGATTTATAATTTAAAATCTAAAATTTTAGATAAATAAAATAATTTTAAAAAATCGACTGATCTTAAAAAATTGATTATCTAGCATTAAACAAGTATATATGTATTTATTACCTTCACTTTTCCCTTCTTAATCTTTTCTATACAACCAACATCAATGGTAGGAGTAGTACCACCTTTTATTTTGAGTGCAAAAGGTCCCTCCTTTGGCCTCGTCAAACCATACTTAAACATATTCCCATACTTCAATTTGCTCATAAGAACCATCATCTTGTCCACTTTATCCACCATGAAGTGTTTCAGCATCAACATACCCGCATACACCATTTCCTTAGTAAAATAATGCACCTGAATGAATAGCATACACCCACTATTAAATTTTGTTGGTTATTTTGAACTCTATAGGGTTCATATATTAGAACAGATGCAATGCATGCAATTTGATTGCAAGCACAAGAATTTACATAAGAGAAATGTTAGGGCCAGCCAATTTTGTGATTTGTAGCAATTAATTAGTTATCATTATTGTTTTTAATAGTGTGAGATTATATCTAATTATATAAAATTATTCACTTTTTTTTTACTAATTAAGTGCTGGCTAGATAAACTTTCTCTTCACATAATTAAATAGCTCATATATATTTTAAGTTGATTTATTAACACTCTAATTTCAAAAATTATAAAACCATCTTTTTCAAAGATACAGACATATAAATAGTTACATATCTAGATAGAAAAATAATTTACCTGACTTCTGACGACAATAGAGGTATATGCACCCCAAGTTGAAAGATCATAAGCAATTTCCATGCCAGAATTGCCACATCCAACAACCAAAACATTCTTCTTGTACATTTCTCTCCCATTCAAATACTTGCTACAATGCATGGACTCTCCTTGATAGCTCTCAAGTCCTTTAATGTTTGGGATGTACTCTTCACTATTCTCTCCACTCGCAACCACCAAAAACTCCGCTTCATAGATCTCGTCGGCACCGGAAGAGTTGTTGGTAACAAGGAGCCTCCACTTTCCATTGCTTTGGTCAATTAAAGCAGAGTCAACAGAGCAGTTGTAGTTGATGGCAATGTTGAAATGCGCGATGTAAGAGTCAATGTAGCGCAAGAAATCAACCCTAGGGACAAAATTGGGAAAGTCAGAAGGAAAAGGATAATGTGGAAGGCTACAAAAGTCTTTTCCTAAGTGTAGTTTCAAACGATCATAGGCTCTTTTCCTCCAAAGAGAAACAGGGCAATCATCTCTTTCAAGAACAATGTTAGAGATTCTGAGTTTGTTGAGGCACCCTGCGGTTGCTATTCCAGCTGGTCCTGCACCTACAATCACAACAGGTACTTCAATAATCTGCATGCTTGATTGTTATAGTTAATAATCAATTTTTTTTTGGTGACTAATGAATAATCAATTTAGTCTTGGTGTTTTTATAGTTTTATAAAGTTCTGTTATTATTGAAAACGTGCATGAATTGTGATGATCTTTTTATAGTTTTTTGTTTGTTTTGTTGTAATTATGGGGCAATGCATATGTTTTGAAGATAGTCTAATTGGTTAGTCAAGTAATTTTCAAGCCAAATTTATTCTTACCGTCTAAAATTAAAAATCAGTTATCAAATTAAAACTAAAATATAAAATATATATTTAAAATATATGAAACATTATATTTAAAATATATATATATATATATATATATATAATATTTTTTAATTTTTATACATAACATATTATACAATAGGAGTAATATATCATTTAAGAAGATGATTTAATTAACATGTGTTTTAAGGTTATACATGTTATAGTTATTATTAATAAAAAATTAATTTTTTTACTTTACCATGCAACATTTCTATCTAGGGATGTTAATGGGGCGGGGTGGGGGCGGGGGCAGGGGATACCTCCTTGCTCCCTGTTTTTGCCCCCCCAAAATTGATCCCCATTTCCCTCGTTTTCTGTGTTCTTCGCGGGTCCACATTCCCCATCTCTTTATGTTGAACATTTATATGAAAATTATAGTAAAAAATAAAAAAAAACTACAAAACATTATTACAAACATATCTTATCCAAGATTATAAGTCAAGAAATACAACATAACAAATCATAGCCCATAAGGGGATAAGCACTGAACAAGAAGAGTGGCCGGTAGTGACTGGCGAAAGGGTATGCTGCTATGGCTGTGACTGTCGACACAACTATGGGGGATTGGGAGTTTTGAACTTTTCTGGAGAGTTGGGGCTTCGAAACGGCGCTAAGTGGAGTAGTAGGAGAGAATGGAAGACATTAAATAAGGTAGGGTTAGGGTTTTCAATAGGTGAAATCCCTAAAAAGTCTTTATATTGGGAATAAATTCAGGGTATTTAAATAAACTCAAGAATTTGGGGAATTATCGGGGGCGAGGTGGGGATCCCCGCTCGGGTCCCCGTGCGTGTTTCGGGGGGATTTTAGTCCCCATCCCCATCTCCACGAAAAAAATCTCCACCTTCAGGTTCCCATTCAGAGCAGTCCCCATAGGGATCCCCGTGTTTCGGAGAATTTTGACACCCCTATTTCTATCTGAAACACTTAGCTATTTGTTTATTCCCTCTCAAACACCTTTTTTCCCCTCCTTCGTACTTGCTAAAGGATGGAAAAGCGTTGATTGTTCCTTGGACTGACTAAAGAGGAGTGATAATTAATATAAAATTTGAGAATGTCAATATCATTTTTTAATGTATGTATTTTAATTTACTCTATTTAATATTTATAAAAATATTTAAATTTATTTAAAATAAATAAATAATAATTTCTTATTACAAAAGATTTAAACGCTAACAAAATTAACCATAAAAGAATAAAATTAAAGTTATACCCATAAAAAATGAGTTATGTTCGACAAAAATAATTAATTATTAATTTTTTATTATTTCTATTAAAAATTTAATTACAATGCCCAAATTATCCCATTCTCTTCCATTATCTTCAACTTTTTAAATTTTTCAACTCAAGTCTCTGTTACCAACAAAATCACTACCTTTTTTTCTCAAATTTTGAATACCACCATCATCACCACCATCACTATCAATATCACAGTCAATACAACTCATCAATAAACCGAGACAGAATGAGACAAAAGGAGATAAACTACTGAAGGAAGATAAACAAAGCCAGGGGTAGTAACAGAGAGCAAAAATTATCAACGTTGTTGTCTTCAGCAATCGTTAAGCTCAGGAGAAGGAGGAGAAGCGTTGCTTCCGTCATTGAGGCGGTTCTGCCGGAGGCGGCGACGGAAGAAAGATGCTCTAACCCTAACTCCAGTATATTCCCGGCGTATTCTTGTTGCAGCAGTGGATCTGTTGTCAGAGAAATTAAAAGGTTATTATAGTTGTTAGAGAAATTGAATAAGAGCTATCACTCATTTCATTTTCTATATAAATTCTCTAAATTGAACAAAAAAATGTTATTATTTGAGTTTATAGATTTTTATTGAACTTTTGTTTTGTTTGCCCCTTATTTGATTGTTTCTTCTTGCTTTATTTTCCGTGATTCCCATGTTTGTGTGCGAAGCAGTCTTTTGGTGGCAAACTATTGAAGAAGATTGCAAGAAGAAAATCAATAGTTGTTAGCATAGTTGTATTTAGTTTATCTCTTTTGTCTCACTCTCTTTGTGATTTTGCTGTTAAACAGAGAGTTGAGTTGAAGAATTTGAAAAGTTAAAGATAATAGAAGAGATATGGGTATTATGCATGGGTATTTTGATTAATTTTTTTAATAGAAATAATAAAAAATTAATAATTAGTTATTTTTGTCGAACATAATTCATTTTTTATGGATACAACTTTAATTTTATTTTTTTATAGTTAGTTTTTGTCAATATTCGAATCTTTTGTGGTAAAAGATGGTTATTTACTCTTAAAAAAATTATTGCCATTCATCTTAAAGGAAAATGTTTCTTTTTTTTTTCCTACTTTATAATTTTTTTAATTATTAAACTGAGGACACTTAACACGTTCATTTCCAGATAAACTGGAAACTTTGAGAATACTATGATGAATTCTTGAAGGAGGAATAATAAGACGCTGATTTCCAGTTGAGAATACTATGATGAATTCTTGAAGGAGTAATAATAAGACGCTGATTCATTTTTGCATACATTGATTTGAGACTCGTCATATTTTATTTCATATGGTTTTGTTAATTTATGTAATATTCAATTGTTCTTTATTCATGAATGAAATAGAGTTTTGTTACAGAAATAACCTATAGTCTTATTCAAAATTAAAACTCAATTCAATGAATTTTGCAGAATATAAATTAATGTGTTCAAACTAACATCATCCTTTAATTATTTGGGAATTCAAAAAGAATATTTACTTTCTATATCTTTTTGTATAAAATATTATTTTAGATTAAAAATTTTCAATGGTTTCTAATTTCCATATATATGAATTTTAAAATGTATAAAATATTCAATAGATTTCTTATAAGTTAAGAGTCAATATTCGGTTCTTCTATCCCAAATAATTGTCCATTTTTAATACTACTCCTATGTTGTTACTTGTTACAAACAAACAAGTATTCATTTAGAAAATTAGGTAACATTAATAACTAATTTATTTTTTACTAATTAAATGAAGATCGATGAGGCAGTAAGTTAAAAAGAAAACAGTAAAATGTTATAATTAAAACTACCCGTTGGTCAAAAATAAAATAAATTTTGAGATATCAAAGTCAAGGCCCGACAAGTACTTTTCGAAGGACATAGTACTCGTCGAAGGAGATGTATCGAGGAGAGAGATAAGGTTGATCGACAAATCTTATCGAAGAAGATTATTGAGTGAAGATAATTGATGGCAGTTATTCACAGCATACAAAGCGTGAAAACAGTTACTTAAAGATTAATACACGTGTGAAATATATTTGAATTTGATTAGTCGAAAAGTCCTATAAATATATGAAGATTGAAAAGAATAAGGATTGAAATCTCATTTCAAAAAATATTCTCGCACTCTTATATTCCCACCGAATTTCTGAGTTTGTTAAGAGCTTCCTTTTCTCTAGGGTTTCTTTCATGTCTTTTACATTTATTTTAATTTCTTGTAATCTTTATCTTCTTACAAATTTATCTTTTCAACAAAGTTGTTCTTTTTATTCCTTTTAGAGTTTTCGTACTTTGTATTTGATTTCAAAGTCCTTCGATTTTATCGAAGGCAGTTTATTGCTTTCTTTAAATTAAATGCTATTTCTTTCCTTTCCAGTTGTTTTATTTCCAAAGTTATCCTTTTTTTTTTTCAGATTTTTCTTTGTTATTTTAGCTGATTTAAAAGAATCTTTTATGCACTTTCAAGAACTGGTACTCACAAGAGGAGTAGGTTTTGCTCTCAGATCCTAGATATCAAACCACCCAAATTTGCTAAAATCTATAAAAACAAATTGGCGCACTCAGTGGGATAGTTTTAAAAGTTAAGTGTGTCAAAAAAATTTTGTCATGATCTAGTGCATGCAACTTAGAAGTGGTAGAATTATACATATGATAGACGAAATTTCTAATACTAAATCATCTGCAAATAATAATGTTGTTATAGTTGCACAAACGTCAGTGGAGATGACGTCACGTTCTAAAAGTGGTACATTAGTGGAGAATGCAACAGTTACTAATCCTCCAGTTGGGAATAACTGGTGAAATTCACGCCCACAAATTGCTTTGACGCAAGCACAACCACCAGTAACCGTTGGTTGGCCTCCTTATGGCCTACCTCCAGGTTATAATTCACCAATGGGTGGTTATGTTCCTCCAATTAGATTTGGAATTATGTCAATTAGCAATTCATTTTTTTCATTACATATTGAGTTTTCTCGTGATTATCAAGTGGCTTCCACATCGAATGGTCCTGGTTCGATGGCTGCTTTTCGACAGCATATCGATGAAAGTTATCATGATTTGGTCAATTTATTGACCCAGCAAATGACAACTATATTGAACCCAATGATGGCTGATCATGAGTAAAAATTTGAGCGTCTTGCTAGACAAGTTGAGCGGATTGCTCGAATCATTGATTATGATGAAGGTGATCAATAAAATATGCAAATGAACTGAGAGGATCTGATGAAAATGCCTAACAATAGGGATGGTGATATGCATTTTGAAGAAGATATTCTTCGAGTGATTTGACGAGATCAAAACACGGATGACGTTTTGGCTCAAATGCGAGCTAATCAACGTGGTGAGAGATACCAAGTTACTAGAATTGTTGAGGATGTGCTTAATAGAGTCGGATTCAATGTGGGTTTCATGAATCGACCATACTTTGTTTCTGCTTTTCCTGCTGTTGTGCAAGCGGCAGAGGTACCAAGAGGTGTGAAAAACCCTAAAATAATAACAAAGTTTGTGGGTGAAGTTGGTGAATCGACTACTGAGCATATTGTTCGATCTATTATTGAATTGGGAAATTTAGCAAATGATGAGAACTTGAAGATGAAAATTTTTCCTTCTTCTTTAACGAAGAATGCATTTACTTAGTTTTCTAACCTCATGCCTAATTTGATTTTAACTTGGGCATAATTAGAGAATGCTTTTCATTCTCAATTTTTTAGAGGTGAATTGAATGTGACAGTTACTGATTTAGTGGCTTTGAAACGAGAAGATGGTGAATCAATAGATGACTTCGTGATTTGTTTTAAAAATGCTCGAAGTCGATGTTATGTGTCTTGTCCTGAAAGTGAAGTAGTGAAAATAGCGACCATGTATTTAAGATTTTACATACGTCAAAAGTTGCTTAATGTTGATATACTTAACTTAGCTCATTTAGTTGAAAGTGTTCGTCAAATAGAAATTCTTCGAAAGGATACAGAAAGATTTAAAAATGAGAAAAGGTTGAAAAATAAATCTTTTTCTCGAAAAGAAAAGGTTTCATATGTCGAAATAAAATCCTCAAGTGAAGAATTTGATTTTGAATTTTCTGAAGTTGATTTGGTTGAATTAAAGAATGGTCCACCTTATGTATACTCTCTGCTTAAGAAAATCACGAATGTTGATAGATCTAATGATACAAACATAAGAGTGGAAAGAATTATAGCTTCGATATTTCAAAATCATATCAAATATTTGATGTGTTTCTTAAAGATAAACAATTAATCTTGCCAGAAGGCAAGACATTGCTTTCAATAAAAGATTTAAAGGAGAAACCTATTGTAACTTTTATCAAGCAATTAGCCATTCGACTAATAAATGTGTTCGTTTCAGAGACTTGATTCAAGAAACAATTATGGAAGGGAGATTAAAGTTCGATGATGGTGAAAAAGATATGAAGGTTGACTCTGATCCTTTTGATGTTGGTGCAAATTTTTCAGAGCCTTTCTTAGGGATCAACATGTTTGGTTTTTCTTATGAATTTGATACTGTTCTAGGGAATTTTGAAGATAATGTTCGACCAGTGTATCCGGGTGTTGGTGAAGGATTGTTAGAATTTCTGATGCAGCAGAAATTGAAAGATCGATATGTGTCTTTGTGCTCTCGGTGTAATGTTGTGTTCGATGTTGATGCTGCATCTATCTTTGAGAAAGAAAAAATGAAAAAAGCGTTAGCCCATAAAGAAGAACAAATTCGTCAAAGGCAACCTCCTCGAAGACAAGAGGGACAAAGTTCTGATGTCTCTTAGAGGAATTTTTCTTCTTCAATGAGTCATTCACAAGCTGTGGGTGTGCAATAGATACGAAATTGTCAGGAGTTTTGTAATTGAGATGCACAATATAGGGTAACCCTCAGAGAGGTCATCGAGGTTTCAATCGAGGCCATTATCCATATCCTTGAGGAAGAGCTAGAGGAAATTGAGGTGGAAGGAATGGATGACAAATAGTGCAGAAGGAATCATCAAATTCTAAAGACAAGGGAGAAACACCTTTTTTTCATTCTTGAATAGTCTTCCCGTCTAATAGGAAACCCGTTCCTAAAGGGATTCCCTCACTAGCTAAATTTAAAAAGGGCAAAGCTGTTGTTGTAGCACCAATTGATGATAAAGAAAAAGATGTTGAATTGGGTAAAGAATATTTCGAGGAAGGTGATGAGGAAATAGTAAGCACTATTTTGATGATACAAACTGAATACTTAGGGGAATACGAAGGAAATTCGAATGAGGATTATGATGTGGAAGATGAAGAAGCTTTTGATTTTATTCATTCAGAAGGTGAATTAGGATATTTTTAAAGGCCGACAGAAAAGCAAAAGTCACATCTTCAACTATTGCATGTTACTGCTTATATGAGTGGTATTTGTGTTAACAAAATTTTGGTCGATGGAGGAGCAGCAATTAGTTTGTTGCCAGAACGAACGCTAACTAAGGTAGGGAAGTATTTTGATGATTTGATCCCTAATAATATTTCAGTGACCGATTATAGCGGTGTATCAACCCCTGCAAAAGGGTTAGTTACTCTTCAAGTGCAAGTGGGATCTTCATGTCGAAATACTGTTTTTGTGGTGGTGTCTTCGAAGGCTAGCTATAATGCATTGCTTGGACAAGATTGGATTCATGGTGTTGGAGCTGTACCTTTGACCGTGCATCAGAGTATTCTTCTTTGGATTGATGAAGGAATATATGAAGAGATAAAAGCAGATTCGAGCCTTTATGTGGAACAGTTACATGTCGATTTTAAGGTGTATAATGAAAAAATGAAACCTCTTAATGTCAATAGGATGCTTAATTCTTATAATTGTGAAAGCTATTTTTTGACTTCAGAAGGACTTAATGTGAAGCTTTGTGATGAGCGGATAATTTATACGCTTTTTGGCATTGTTTTTAGTATGTTTTTAGTAGGATCTAGTTACTTTTAGGGATGTTTTCATTAGTTTTTATGTTAAATTCACATTTCTGGACTTTACTATGAGTTTGTGTGTTTTTCTATGATTTCAGGTATTTTCTGACTGAAATTGAGGGACTTGAGCAAAAATCAGATTCAGAGGTAGAAGAAGGACTGCTGATGTTGTTGGATTCTGACCTCCCTGCACTCAAAGTGAATTTTCGGGAGCTACAAAACTCAAAATGGCGCGCTTCTAATTGCGTTGGAAATTAGACATCCAGGGCTTTCCAGCAATATATAATAGTCCATACTTTAGCTGAGTTTAGACGATGTAAAAGGGCGTTGAACGCCAGTTCTACGCTGCAGTCTGGAGTTAAACGCCAGAAACACGTCACGAACCAGAGTTGAACGCCAGAAACACGTTACAACCTGGCGTTCAACTCCAGAAAGAGCCTCTGCACGTGTAACATTCAAGCTCAGCCCAAGCACACACCAAGTGGGCCCCGGAAGTGGATTTATGCATCAATTACTTACTTCTGTAAACCCTAGTAACTAGTTTAGTATAAATAGGACTTTTTACTATTGTATTAGTATCTTTTGATCATTTTTAGATCTCTAGACCTCCATGGGAGGCTGGCCACTTGGCCATGCTTACCCTATATTCACTTATGTATTTTTCAACGGTAGAGTTTCTACACCCCATAGATTAAGGTGTGGAGCTCTGCTGTTCCTCATGAATTAATGCAAAGTACTACTGTTTTTCTATTCAATTCAACTTATTCCGCTTCTAAGATATTCATTCGCACTTCAACATGAATGAGATGAACGTGACAATCATCATCATTCCCTATGAACGCGTGCCTGACAACCACTTCCGTTCTACCTTAGATTGAATGAGTATCTCTTGGATCTCTTAATCAGAATCTTCGTGGTATAAGCTAGATTGATGGCGGCATTCATGAGAATCCGGAAAGTCTAAACCTTGTCTGTGGTATTCCGAGTAGGATTTAGGGATTGAATGACCGTGACGAACTTCAAACTCGCGAGTGCTGGGCATAGTGACAGACGCAAAAGGATAGTAAATCCTATTCCAGTATGATCGATAACCTCCAAATGATTAGCCATGCAGTGACAGCGCATTGGACCATTTTCACAAGAGAGGATGGGATGCAGCCATTGACAACGGTGATGCCTCCAGATGATTAGCCATGCAGTGACAGCGCATCGGACCATTTTCACAGAGAGGATGAAAAGTAGCCATTGACAACGGTGATCCCCTTACATAAAGCTAGCCATGGAAAGGAGTAGGATTGATTGGATGAAGACAGCAGGAAAGCAGAGGTTCAGAGGAACGAATGCATCTCTATATGCTTATCTGAAATTCCCACCAATGAATTACATAAGTATTTCTATCTTTATTTTCTATTTATTTATTATTAATATTCGAAAACTTCATAACTATTTGATATCCGCCTGACTGAGATTTATAAGGTGACCATAGCTTGCTTCATACCAACAATCTCCGTGGGATCGACCCTTACTCACGTAAGGTTTTATTACTTGGACGACCCAGTGCACTTGCTGGTTAGTTGTGCGAAGTTGTGAAGTTATGTTTGGACCATGGTATTGTGCACCAGTTGTTGGTGCCATTGCCAGGGAGAGAATGAACAAATTTTACAACCTCAGAGTAACAATTTCGCATTATCAAGTTTTTGGCGCCGTTGCCGGGGATTGTTTGAGTTTGGACAACTGACGGTTCATCTTGCTGCTCAGATTAGGTAAATTTCTTTTTATTTTATTTTTAAAAATTTTTCAAAAATCTTCAAAAATTTCTCCTTTATTTTCGAAAAATAGAAAAAAAAAATAAAATAAAAATTCTTTTCAAAAAAATTTTTTATTATGTTCTTCAGAATTTTTAAGAATGAATTCTAGAGTTTCATGAAGCATGTGAAGCCTGGCTGGCTGTAAAGCCATGTCTAAATTTATTTGGACTGGGGCTTCCAACCCAACATTATCAAGAGCAAGCCAGTTGTTGCTAATCCACCTGCTGCTATTCCTGATCCACCTGATTTACATGCTAAAGCTTGACTGGCCATTAAGCCATGTCTAACCCTCAGATTGGAGCTTTAGACTAAAGAGCACAAGATTCTTGGAATTCACATTAAAAAAAATTTGAAATCCTTATTTTTCTTTTTCAAACAATTTTTGAAAAATACAAAAAAGTTAGAAAATCATAAAAATCAAAAATATTTTGTGTTTCTTGTTTGAGTCTTGAGTCAGATTTTAAGTTTGGTGTCAATTGCATGTTCATCTTGCATTTCTCGAAAAAATCATGCATTCATGGTGTTCTTCATGATCTTCAAGTTGTTCTTGGTAAATCTTCTTGTTTGATCTTGATGTTTTCTTGTTTTGTGCCTTTTCTTGTTTTTCATGTGCATTTTTGCATTCATAGTGTCTAAACATGAAAAATTTCTAAGTTTGGTGTCTTGCATGTTTTCTTTGCATATAAAAATTTTTAAAAATATGTTCTTGATGTTCATCATGATCTTCAAAGTGTTCTTGGTGTTCATCTTGACATTCATAGTGTTCTTGCATGCATTCATTGTTTTGATCTAAAAATTCTCATGCATTGAGTCTTTTTCATGTTTTTCTCTTTCTTCATTAAAAATTCAAAAATTAAAAAAAAAATATCTTTTCCTTTTTCTTCTCATAAATTCGAAAATTTGAGTTGACTTTTTCAAAAAATTTTAAAATTCAATTGTTTCTAATGAGTCAAATCAAATTTTCAATTTAAAAATCTTATCTTTTCCAAAAGCTTTTTCAAAAATCAAATCTTTTTCATTTTTCTTATTTATTTTTGAAAATTTTAAAATTATTTTTCAAAAATCTTTTCCTTAATTTTATATCATATTTTCGAAAAATATCTTCAACAATTAATGTTTTGATTCAAAAATTTCAAGTTTGTTACTTGCTTGTTAAGAAAGATTCAAACTTTAAGTTCTAGAATCATATCTTGTGATTTCTTGTGAATCAAGTCATTAATTGTGATTTTAAAAATCAAATCTTTTTCAAAACTAATTTTAATCATATCTTTTCAAAAATATCTTTTTATCTTATCTTTTTCAAAATCATATCTTTTCTTAACATTCTTATCTTTTCAAAATTGAATTTCAAAATTTGTTTCAACTAACTAATTGACTTTTTGTTTGTTTCTTATCTTTTTCAAAACTACCTAACTATCTCTCTCTCTCTCTCTCTCATTTTCGAAAATCTCTTCCCTCTTTTTCAAAAATTCTTTTTAATTAACTAATTGTTTCAATTTTTAATTTTAATTTGATTTCATTCCTAATTTTCGAAAATCACTAACCCCTTTTCAAAATTTTATTTTTGAAAATCCTCTTTCTCTCTCATCTCCTTCTATTTATTTATTCATCTACTAACACTTTATCTCACCCAAATTCGAACCCCCTCTTCCATCTGTGTTCGAATTTTCTCTTCTTCCCTTCTTTACACTACATTCTTTTCTTCTTCTACTCACACAGGGGAACCTCTATACCTGGGCAAAGAGGATCCCTATTATTATTTTCTGTTCCCTTCTTTTTCATATGAGCAGGAGCAAGGACAAGAACATTCTTGTTGAAGCAGATCCTGAACCTGAAAGAACTCTGAAAAGGAAACTAAGAGAAGCTAAAATACAACAATCCAGAGACAACCTTACAGGAATTTTCGAACAAGAAGAGGATATGGCAGCGGAAAATAATAATAATGCAAGGAGGATGCTTGGTGACTTTATTGCACCTAATTCTAATTTACATGGAAGAAGCATCTCCATCCCTACCATTGGAGCAAACAATTTTGAGCTGAAACCTCAATTAGTTTCTATGATGCAACAAAACTGCAAGTTTCATGGACTTCCATCTGAAGATCCTTTTCAGTTCTTAAATGAATTCTTGCAAATCTGTGATACTGTTAAGACTAATGGAGTAGATCCTGAAGTCTACAGGCTCATGCTTTTCCCGTTTGCTGTAAGAGATAGAGCTAGAATATGGTTGGATTCTCAATCTAAGGATAGCCTGAACTCTTGGGATAAGCTGGTCAAGGCTTTCTTAGCCAAGTTCTTTCCTCCTCAAAAGCTAAGTAATCTTAGAGTGGATGTTCAAACCTTCAGACAGAAAGAAGGTGAATCCCTCTATGAAGCTTGGGAGAGATACAAGGAACTAACCAAAAAGTGTCCTTCTGACATGCTTTCAGAATGGACCATCCTGGATATATTCTATGATGGTATGTCTGAATTAGCTAAGATGTTATTGGATACTTCTACAGGTGGATCCATTCACCTAAAGAAAATGCCTGCAGAAGCTCAAGAACTCATTGACATGGTTGCTAACAACCAGTTTATGTACACTTCTGAGAGGAATCCTGTGAGTAATGGGACGCCTCAAAAGAAGGGAGTTCTTGAAATTAATACTCTGAATGCCATATTGGCTCAGAATAAAATATTGACTCAGCAAGTCAATATGATTTCTCAGAGTCTGAATGGAATGCAAGCTGCATCCAACAGTACTCAAGAGGCATCTTCTGAAGAAGAAGCTTATGATCCTGAAAACCCTGCAATAGCAGAGGTGAATTACATGTGTGAACCATATGGAAACACCTATAATCCCTCATGGAGAAATCACCCAAATCTCTCATGGAAGGATCAACAAAAGCCTCAACAAGGCTTTAATAATGGTGGAAGAAACAGGTTTAGCAATAGCAAGCCTTTTCCATTATCCACTCAGCAATAGACAGAGAATTCTGAGCAGAATCCATCTACCTTAGCAAATTTAGTCTCTGATCTATCTAAGGCCACTGCGAGTTTCATGAATGAAACAAGGTCCTCCATTAGAAATTTGGAAGCACAAGTGGGTCAGCTGAGTAAAAGGATCACTGAAATCCCCCCTAGTCCTCTCCCAAGTAATACAGAAAAAAATCCAAAAGGAGAGTGCAAGGCCATTGATATAACCATCATGGCTGAATCCAAGGAAGAAGGGGAGGACGTGAATCCCAAGGAGGAAGACCTCCTGGGACATCCAACGATCAATAAGGAGTTTCCCTCTGAGGAACTAAAGGAATCTGAGACTCATCTAGAGACCATAGAGATTCTATTGAACCTCCTTATTCCCTTCATGAGCTCTGATGAGTATTCTTCTTCTGAAGAGAATGAAGATGTTACTGAAGAGCAAGTTGCCAAGTTCCTTGGTGCAATCATGAAGCTGAATGCCAATTTATTTGGTAATGAAACTTGGGGAGATAAACCTCCCCTGTTCACCAATGAACTAAATGCATTGGATCAGCTAAGATTGCCTCAGAAGAAACAGGATCCTGGAAAGTTTCTAATACCTTGTACCATAGGCACCATAACCTTTGAGAAGGCTCTATGTGACCTAGGGTCAGGAATAAACCTCATGCCACTCTCTGTAATGGAAAAATTGGGAATCTTTGAGGTACAAGCTGCTAAAATCTCATTAGAGATGGCAGACAATTCCAGAAAACAGGCTTATGGACAAGTAGAGGACATATTAGTAAAGGTTGAAGGCCTTTACATCCCTGCTGATTTCATAATCCTAGATACTGGGAAGGATGAGGATGAATCCATCATCCTTGGAAGACCCTTCCTAGCCACAACAAGAGCTATGATTGATGTTAACAGAGGTGAACTAGTCCTTCAATTGAATGAGGACTCCCTTGAGTTTAAAACTCAAGGACATCCTTCTGTAAACATGGAAAAGAAGCACAGTAAGCTTCTCTCAAAACAGAGTCAACCAGAGCCCCCATAGTCAAACTCTAAGTTTGGTGTTGGGAGGCCACAACCAAACTCTAAGTTTGGTGTTGAACTCTCATATCTAAACTCCAAGTTTGGTGTTGGGGAGTCTCAACAATGCTCTGAACATCTGTGAGGCTCCATGAGAGCCTACTGTCAAGCTATTGACATTAAAGAAGCGCTTGTTGGGAGGCAATCCAATTTTTATTTATCTAATTTTATTTTTATTTTATTGTTATTTCATGTTTTATTAGGTTCATGATCATGTGGAGTCACAAAATAAATATAAAAATTGAAAACGGAATAAAAAATAGCAGAAGAAAAATCACACCCTAGAGGAGGATCTTACTGGCGTTCAAACGCCAGTAAGAAGCATCTGTCTGGCGTTCAACGCCAGAACAGAGCATGGATCTGGCGTTGAACGCCCAAAACAAGCAGCATCCTGGCGTTCAGACGCCAGAAATGCACACTGAGGAAGAGCTAGCGCTGAACGCCAGAAACAAGCATCTAGGCGCTGAACGCCCAGAACAAGCATCAATTCGGCGTTTAAACGCCAAAATTGCATGCAAAGGCATTTTACATGCCTAATTGGTGCAGGGATGTAAATCCTTGACACCTCAAGATCTATGAACCTCACAGGATCATTTCAAGATCTGTGGATCCCACAGGATCCCCACCTTCCTTCCTCATAATCCTAATTTCTTCCACATCTTCTTCTTCATCTATTCTTTCTTCTCCTGCTCGAGGGTGAGCAACATTCTAAGTTTGGTGTGGTAAAAGCATTGCTTATTTTGCTTTTCCATAACCATTGATGGCACCCAAGGCCAGAGAAACCTCAAAAAAAAAAAAGAGAGAAGAGAAAAGGGAAAACAAAAGTTTCCACCTCCAAGTCATGGAAGATGGAGAGATTCATGTAAAGGATCTATAGCTCAGTGGTAGAACATTTGACTGTAAATCAAGAGATCCCTGAGATACCTCAGGGGATGCACTTTCCTCCACAAAATTTTTTGGGAGCAAATCAACACCTCCCTAGGAGAATTAAGTTCCAACATGGGACAATTAAGGGTGGAACATCAAGAGCACTCCATCATCCTTCATGAAATTAGAGAAGATCAAAAAGCAATGATGGAGGAGCAACAAAGACAAGGAAGAGACATAGAAGAGCTCAAGGACATCATTGGTTCCTCAAGGAGAAAATGCCACCATCACTAAGGTGGACTCATTCCTTGTTCTTACATTCTCTGTTTTTCGTTTTCTTTATGTTGAGTGCTTATCCATGTTTGTGTCTTATTACATGATCATTAGTATTTAGTAACTTTGTCTTAAAGTTATGAATGTCCTATGAATCCATCACCTCTCTTAAATGAAAACTGTTTTAATTCAAAAGAACAAGAAGTACATGAGTTTCGAATTTATCCTTGAACTTAGTTTAATTATATTGATGTGGTGACAATGCTTCTTATTTTCTGAATGAATGCCTGAACAGTGCATATGTCTTTTGAAGTTGTTGTTTATGAATGTTAAATATGTTGGCTCTTGAAAGAATGATGACAAGGAGACATGTTATTTGATAATCTGAAAAATCATAAAAATTATTCTTGAAGCAAGAAAAAGCAGTGAATACAAAGCTTGCAGAAAAAAAAAGAGAAAAAAAATGGCGAAAAAAATAGAAAGAAAAAGAAAAAGCAAGCAGAAAAAGCCAAAAGCTCTTAAAACCAAAAGGCAAGAGCAAAAAGCCAATAGCCCTTAAAACAAAAAGGCAAGGGTAAATAAAAAGGATCCCAAGGCTTTGAGCATCAGTGGATAGGAGGGCCTAAAGGAATAAAATCCTAGCCTAAGCGGCTAAACCAAGCTGTCCCTAACCATGTGCTTGTGGCGTGAAGGTGTCAAGTGAAAACTTGAGACTGAACGGTTAAAGTCAAGGTCCAAAGCAAAAGAAGAGTGTGCTTAAGAACCCTGGACACCTCTAATTGGGGACTTTAGCAAAGCTGAGTCACAATCTGAAAAGGTTCACCTAATTATGTGTCTGTGGCATTTATGTATCCGGTGGTAATACTGGAAAACAAAGTGCTTAGGGCCACGGCCAAGACTCATAAAGTAGCTGTGTTCAAGAATCAACATACTGAACTAGGAGAATCAATAACACTATCTGAACTCTGAGTTCCTATAGATGCCAATCATTCTGAACCTCAATGGATAAAGTGAGATGCCAAAACTATTCAAGAGGCAAAAAGCTACAAGTCCCGCTCATCTGATTAGAGCTATGTTTCACTGATATTTTGGAATTTATAGTATATTCTCTTCTTTTTATCCTATTTGATTTTCAGTTGCTTGGAGACAAGCAACAATTTAAGTTTGGTGTTGTGATGAGTGGATAATTTATACGCTTTTTGGCATTGTTTTTAGTATGTTTTTAGTAGGATCTAGTTACTTTTAGGGATGTTTTCATTAGTTTTTTTTTTTTTTTTTTTTTTTTTTTATTTTTTATGTTTTTAGTATTTTTAGTGGATTCTAATCGCTCAATGGATTCTTAGAATCATTTCAGCTAAAATAGCATCGGGTTTAGCAAAATTAGCATTCAGTTAGTAGAAGTTAAGCCAGACTACTGATGCTGTTAGGATTCTAACCTCTGCACTGAAATAGTGAACTTGGACAATAATAATCAATAATCTTAACATACAAGATTAGACTACATGAATGATTAGTAATCATCACTCATTTAATGACTATCTTGAGCTCTGTCTCAGAATAATGCCAATTCTGTTCTATTCAGATTATATTCACTTTAAGATATTACGCATTCAGCTGATGAGTTAACGCAGAACACATCACAACCAGAGTGAACGCCAGAAACCATTAACTGCGTTCAACTCAGAAAGAGCTCTGCACGTGTAACATTCAGCTCAGCCAAGACACACCATGCGGAAGTGGATTAGCATCAATACTTACTCTGTAAACCAGTAACTAGTTAGATAAATAGGACTTTCAATAGTCTGTGACATAGTGATCAGCCATGTACAATCTATTCCTAGATCTACAGAGTAGCCATGGAAAGGTACTGACTGTTTTCATCAATTCAACTTATTCCACTTCTAGATATTCATCGCACTCAAATGAATGAGATGAACGTGACAATCATCATCATTCCCTATGAACGCGTGCCTGACAACACTTCCGTTCTACCTTAGATTGAATGAGTATCTCTGGATCTTTAATCAGAATCTTCGTGGTATAAGCTAGATGATGCAGCATTCATGAGAATCCGGAAAGTCTAAACCTTGTCTGTGTATTCGAGTAGGATTCAGGATTGAATGACTGTGACGAACTTCAAACTCGGAGTGCTGGACATAGTGACAGACGCAAAAGGATAGTAAATCCTATTCCAGTATGATCGAACCTACAGATGATTACCATAGTGACACGCATTGCATTTCACAGATAAGTATGCTCCTGATTAGCATGCATGACACGCATCGGACATTTCACAGAGAGATGAAGTACATTGACAAGGTGATGCTACATAAGTAGCCATGAAAGATAGATTGATGGATGAACCAGGAGCAGAGTTCAGAACGAACGCATCTCATATGCTTACTGAATTCCAATGATTACATAAGTATTTCTATCTTTTTCTGTTATTTATTATTAATTTCGAAATCATAACTATTGATATGCCTGACTGAGATTAAAGTGACCATAGCTTGTTCATACCATAATTCCGGGGAGATAACTAAATTTTACGACCTAGTGCACTTTGTTAGTTGTCGATTATGTCCATGCCAGAGAAATGAACAAATAATAGATAAATTCGCATTATCATTGTCAGCCAAAGCTTGATTTCCCTCCTACTGGGTGGGAGTAGTGGTTTAAAAAAAAAAAGAGTCAATAATTCAAGGATATTTTGTCATGGCCAAAAAGCAAGATGTCTCAAATTATTTGGCTACCTTAGAAAGCTATTTAAGTAATTTCAATTCTGCATAAACTCTTTCTTTTGATAGAAGTGATTCTTTTGATGAAGTTGAATTACATAGGGATTTCAATTCAGTTTTTTCAATTCCTAGTACAAATTTGATTCCTCAAATCGAATTTAGGCCTAAATTAGGTTTTACTTCTTTTCCTATTCCTAGGAGTAATATTGTTAACCAATCTTGCATCGATGTATCTCACCGTCCTGGTATTGAAAATGATTCGATTGCTAATTTGGTTGATAATAAAGTTTGTTTTTCCTCAAATGAGCTAATAGATTTATCTTTTGATTGTATTTACGATTTGGAACCTTTGAATTTTAAAAAGTATTCAATTAATGATGATAATATCGAAAGAGGTTTTGAGTCTCAAGATCTTCTTGAGGAAATTAATTTGGGATCTGGTGATGATGTTAGACCCACTTATATTTGTAAAAATATTGACAAGCAATTTCGAGCAGAATTAATCAATCTTTTAGTTAAGTAGAAAAATTGTTTTGCTTGGGATTATCAGGAGATGTCTAGACTTGATCGTTCTTTAGTAGAACACTGATTGGCTTTAAAGCCATTTTCTCAGCCAGTAAAACGGGCACCTCGATGCTTTGCACCTGAGGTCAATCTTAAGGTTAAAGAAGAAACTCAAAGATTGATTAAAGTAAAGTTTATTCGAATAGCTCGTTATGTTGATTGAGTGTCAAATATTGTACCAGTAATGAAGAAGAATGAGAAATTATGAGTATGCATTGCTTTTATAGATCTAAACAATGCTAATCCTAAAGATGAATATTTTATGCCTATAGCAGACATGTTAGTCGATTCTGCAGCAGGCAATGAAATTTTGATCATGGGTGGTTATTCTGGATATAAACAAATCTTTATAGCCAAGGATGATGTGTTGAAAACTACTTTTCGATGTCCTGGGGCTTTAGGAACTTATGAATGAGTGGTGATGCCTTTTGGTTTGAAGAATGATGGCACAATGTATCAACGTGTCATGAATACTATTTTTCATGAGTTTATCAAAAAATTTATGGAAGTATATATCGATGATATTATGGTTAAGTCAAACTCGATAGACCAGCATCTCAATCATTTGAGCCAAGCATTTGACACAATCTGCAAAAAAA
Organism: Arachis hypogaea; assembly: GCF_003086295.3. Lineage (NCBI taxonomy): Eukaryota > Viridiplantae > Streptophyta > Magnoliopsida > Fabales > Fabaceae > Arachis > Arachis hypogaea. The sequence goes on from NC_092052.1 coordinate 124,436,980, forward strand.
GTTTAAAAATGAATCTTTTAAAATGTGCATTTGGGGTATCTACAGGAAACTTTTTGGATTTTGTAGTTCAAAAAAAAGGTATTGCTATTTATCAAAATAAAGCCAAGGCAATCTTGGAGTTGCCACTATCAATATCAAAGAAGGAGGTACAGTCTTTCTTGAGAAAGGTTAATTTCTTTTGACGTTTTGTATCTAATCTTTCTAGTCAAACACGTGCTTTTTCATCTTTATTCAAACTTAAAGATGAGTCTCAGTATGAATGGATAGAGGAACATCAAAAGGCATTTGATTCGATTAAAGATTATTTGTCCAAAGCACCAATAATGGCAACCATTCGTTCCCATGAGTCATTGAAATTATATATTGCAGTATTGATGAATACTATTGGGTGTATGCTGGCTCAAGATGATGAGGAAGGTCATGAAAGGGCCATTTATTATTTAAGTTGAGTTATGTTTGATATTGAGACAAGATATTCTCCGATCGAGAAATTATGTCTTTCTCTTTATTATGCTTGCATGAAATTGAAATGTTATATGGTTGCAAAAAAGACTATAAAAGTGATTGCTCAAACGGATCTGATAAAGTATATGTTATCTTATCCCATGTTAAGAGGTCGATTAGGAAAGTGGATGATTGACTTAACGGAGTTCGATTTGTAATATGTGCCAGCTAAAGTTGTTAAAGTCAGGTCACTTTGTGGATCTTCTAATTGATAGATCGAATAATCCCAATTACCCGGGGACAAATATTATCGAGGTGAATTCTGATTGTTGGGAGATGTATTTTGATGGTTTGAAAGATAAAGATAGTGCTAGAGTCAGTATTTTGATTATTTTCCCAGAAGGTGTCCCATCAAAATTCTTGTTTGAGTTAAAATACCCATGTTCAAATAATATTGCTGAGTATGAAGCGTTGATTTTGGTTTAGAGTTTTTTATTCATAAAGGGGCACTGGATGTTCAATTTTTAGAGATTCTCAGTTGGTTTTAAAACAATTATCGAAAGAATTTAAATTTAATAACGAAAAGTTACAAAAGTATTTGTTGACAGCATGGAAATTATTAGTATCTTTTCGAAAAGTATCCTTGGTTCATATTCCAAGAATTCAAAATGAAGTTGGCAACGAGTTGGCTCAAATTATATCGAGATATAAAATACTTCTCGAAACTTTAGAAAAATTGACAAAGGTACGACAAATTTTGGTGCCTATTGAGGAAAGGGAAGTTTTAGTCATAGATGAGTGGGATGATGATGATTGGAGAAAACTAATTGTGGAATATCTAAGAAATCCTAAAGTCCGTATCGATCGGAAAGTTAAGATAAAAGCAATGAACTTTGTGGTGAGGGTGATGAGTTATATAAGAAAGGTAATGAAGGAAATCTTATGAGGTGTTTAAGTCAATCTGAAAAAGATATTCCCCTTGGAGAAGTTCATAAGGGTATATGTGGTTCCCATCAAGCTGAAGAGAAAATAAAATGGGTACTTCGACGTGATCGAGTATATTGGCCATCTATGGTGAAAGATAGTATTGATTATGCTAAAGCATGCTAAGAATGTCAGAAGCATGGAGTAATACAACAAATCCCTGCTTCTGAGATACATTCGATTATAAAGCCTTGGCCATTTAGGGGATGGGCTTTGGATTTGATTAGAATGATCCATCCTCCTTCGTCAAAGAATCACAAGTTTATTTTAGTGGCTATCGATTATTATATAAAATGGGTCGAAGCTATTCCTTTGGTAGATGTAGGTCAAAATGAGATCATTGATTTTATAGAACATATAATTCATCGATTCGGAATCCCTCAAACATTGAGTACTGATCAAGGTACTATGTTTATTGGCCAACGTGTTAAAACTTTTGTAGGCTTGCAGCATCAAGAAATATAACTATGGTGACTTCAACTCTATATTATGCGCAGGAAAATGGTCAAGTTGAAGCTGTAAATAAGATTCTGGTTAATTTGATTAAAAAGCAAAATGGTCAAAGACCTCGAACTTGGCATGAAACTATAAGCCAAGTATTATGGGCTTATCGAAATTAACCCAAAGGATCGACAAACATGTCTCCTTAAAAATTGGTTTATGATCACGATGCAGTTTTACCTTTAGAAATTAATCTCAATACCATAAGAATAATGAGACAAGATGAATTACCAATTGAGGATTATTAGAATGCAATGTTTGATGAATTAAACGATTTGGATAATGAATGTAACACCCTAACACACAGAGTTTTACACTTAAGTCGTAAAACAAAGGTGGTGTGGTAGTACGACCTCTAAAATAAAATGTACATATGTATAATAGTCGAAAGAAGGTAGTATACTAAGAGCTAGGGGTGCACATGGGCCGGGTGAAGTCGGGTTTGATGTGACCCAGATCCGGCCCGAAATATACACCGGGTTTATTTATTAGACCCGAACCCGGCCCTAGACCCGATGAAACCAATACACTTTCGGGCCACAATTATACCGGGTGAAAACCGGGCCGTTAACATTACATTACGTTGATACCTTCTTGTAAGCTAGCATGTAAAAATATCCAAATTTCCAAAACTCCAACCATTATTTAATATGGTAAAATTCACTTAGAAAAATATAACAAGAACCAACCCTTCTTCAAAATTAAAACATAACCATAATCAATACTAAAGTATAACCACAATCAATACTAATATTGTCTAATAATATCAAATATTTAAATCAATACAAATAACACAATATTATACATTAGTCTAAAGTCTTATGCATTCTAAACATAAAACATTAACTTATAGTCTTATAACGACTAATAACACAAAATATTAAGATTTACAATACTTAAATTCCACATAAGAATAGTCATGATCCATCACTAATAACACAAAATATTAATTGTGTATGATGACCGGGTCACCGGGCTGACTTCGGGTGACCCGAGCTATGGCCCGGACCCGACCCGAAATAATGACCGAGTCTATTTTTGAGACCCTTACCCGGCCCTAAACCCGATGAAATCACACCAAATTAGCCCCAAAAGTGTTCGGGACCGGGCCGGGCCTTCGGGACCGGGCCGGGCCTTCGGGACCGGGCCGGGCCTTCGGGCCGGGCCGGATCTGTGCACCCCTACTAAAAGCCTTGAAGAATAGGTAAAACAAAATCGTAAAATCAAAAGCACAACACTCAAGATTAAGGATTGCTTGCGTACGAAGAAAGCTAAAGATCATAAACATATATATATATAGAAAGTAATAACAGAGGGTCAAGAGTACAAAATAACAAGCTCCTAACTCAGCCTGCGAAGCTAAGGCTGGCCGGAGAATATTTACATACATATATACATAACCCACAATCCAAAATACATACATAAAGTCCTAGTTCTCCATACACCTCTAAGAGGTACAAAAGTAAAACAAGTATATACATGAGGAGAGTCTATACATATATAACAAAAGATCAAAAGTAAAGTCCCAAAATGACCACTTCGTTGTAGAACTCCAGACGCCTAGCGAGGTGCCTCTCGACCTGTATCTGAAAAATAACAATAACGTATGGGATGAGAACCGGGGGTTCTCAGCATAGTAAAGGTGCCACCTACATAAGATATAAGGTCTTGGAAATGCCAGAGGCAATCCTAGAACACCGACACTCATATTATAAAGCATAAAGGGTTAAACCAGAAACCATAGATGGGTGGTCTTCTAAGGATACCTAAACCTAACTAAAACTTAGCTAGAACACTAAATCTCTCCACCCTTCATCCGTTCCTCCATCTCCGGTGAATTTGCACAGACAGACAAGCATACAATGGCAAACACAGGTAGAATACAAGTAATACAGATAACAAGTATAATAGTTAGCATATTATAATCAATTAGGCATTCCCAAGTAATGCATAAACAAGAAATTTAAACAATATGCACATGATGTATGCCTGTCCTATAGTTGATGAGTCTCATCTATCGGTTATCAAGCCAACCCGACAAGTCCGACTGCTAAACCCTAGACTGTCCCCCGACGCGCATCCCCAAGAGTCTATGTTTGGTGTTTCTTATTTATATATAATTGCTCAATAGGAGAACCTTCCTAGGAATTTATAAGTGTCCGGTCACCTCTTACATTGTAGGGTCAACAGAGTATTGAGTATCAACTTGGAACACGTGGTGGCAAGCCACGGTACTTTACCTAGGGAAACTCATATCTCAGATAAGATTGGCATACTCTTGGCATCTTCTATACTTCCTCACAAACTCTTGTGCATCCGACATGATGGAAGGCCAATAGTATCCAGATCTAACAAGCTTCCTGGCCAACGCCTTTCCCCCAATATGGTGGCCACAGCATCCTTCGTGGACTTCGCTCAAGACGTAGTCCGTTTGGTCGGGCCGCAAGCACTTCAGCAGGGGTTGATTAAGCCCTTGTTTGTACAGCTGGCCCAGTATCACTACATACTTGGTCACCTCCTATTTTAGCGTTCTAGCACCCTTCTCGTCCTCAGGGAGCTCGCTGTCCTCCAAGAAATAGATGATCAGATCTATCCATGAGGAAGGGCTTAACGCTTATGTTACGTAGAGAGTTACCGACGGCTCCTTTACCAGCCCTTGAATCAAAGATTGGTTTTCCGTGCCTGGCTTTGTGCTTGCCATCTTCGATAGGAGGTCAGCTCTCGCATTTATTTCTCTCAGTACATGTTGAATCGTGACCTCTTCGAAATCTTCACACAACTTTTTCACCTTTTCCATGTACTTATGAAGTAAGGAGTCCCTAGCGTGATATGTCCCATTGCCCTGGGAGGTAACAATTTGGGAGTCACTGTTGACCTCGACTCGCGACGCTCTGACTTCTTTGGCTAGGAGCAAACCCCCTATCAAGGCTTTATATTCCGCTTAGTTTTTGGAGACCGGGAAGTCGAACTTGACTGATTGATCATAAGTCATCCCAGCCGATCTTTCGAGGATTATTTATTGGTGCAAAAAACTGGCTCCGCACATTTTGCACAGATAGACCAGCAAGTATATCGGGTCGTCCAAGTAATACCTCAGGTGAGTGAGAGTCGATCCCACGAAAATTGTTGGTTTGAGCAAGCAGTGGTTACCTTGCAAATCTTAGTTAGGCGGATAGAAATCATAGTTTGTCACGGAAAATGCATAAAACTGAATAAATAAATAAAATGTTACTAGATAGGTGTGAAATTAATGGTATGAGAACGGTTGAGGCTTCGGAGATGCTTTGTCTTCCGGATTAATTTTTCTTACTGTCTACTTCAATAACTTTCTGATTCATTCAATGGCAGCCGTAAGTGATTAACTCGTCCTCTCATCAAGTTAACCTCCTCCACTGCAGCAATCCACCATGTTGAAGTGACTCGTGTCCTCTCATCAAGCCACCTATAGGTCTCTTACTACAGCAGAAGATGAAGCTCTAAGCAATCCACTCCCCTTCACGATCCTACTCAAGGTGCCACAGACAAGGCAGATCTTCCAGATCGGAAGGTGTTACTTCTCTGACTCTAGCCTTAACGCCACAGAGACCTCACTTACCCACGGTCAACGGGATTTCATGTCACGTATCCAAAGTTGCCCAGGTACTCTATTGGAATCCGGAATGCAATCTCTAACTTTGGTTCAATGCTATCCGGGTCAGGACTCGCACGGAACCCATGTAGAACAAGGGTGATTGTCACTGGTCACCCTCAATTCATGAGATGAAGAACAAGAATGCATAAAGGAATAGAATCAGACATATTGAACTAAAACAATAATATTATTTATCCATGAAACTCAGCAGAGCTCCTAACCTTAACCTTAGGAGGTTAGTGACTCATACTGTACAATAGTAGTGAAGTATTCGATTGGGGGGGGGGGAAGATCCAAAGTTAGGGTGATCTCCTCCTATATATACTAATATCCTACTAAGAATTACAGAAATAAGATAAACTAAGTTGATAATGCGAAAATCCACTTCTGGGACCAACTTGGTGAGTGTTTGGGATGAGCTTGAGTGAAATCCACGAGATAGTACACCTTAGGGGCATTGAACGCTGGCTTGGGACTCTCTTTTGGGTGTTGGACGCCAGCTGCTCCCTTGTGGGCGTTGAACTCCAGGAATAGGGTAGGTGGCTGGTGCTGAACGCCAGTTTTGGGCCTTCATTTCCAAAGCAAAGTATGAACTATTATATATTTCTGAAAATTCCTGGATGTTAGCTTTTCATAGCCGTTGAGAGCGCGCCGTTTGGACTTCTGTAACTCCAGAAAAGCTCCTTCGAGTGCACGGAGGTCAGATCCTGACAGCATCTACAGTCCTTTCTCCGTCTCAAAATCAGACTTTTGCTCAAGCTCCTCAATTTCAGCCAGAAAATACCTGAGATCACCATAAAACACACAAACTCAAAGTAGAATAAAAAAATCTGAATTTTTCACTAAAACCTATGAAAATATAATAAAACTTAAACAAAACATAATGAAAACTACATAAAAATGACGCCAAAAAGCGTATAAAATATCCGCTCATCAAAACACCAAACATAAACTGTTGCTTGTCCCCAAGCAACCAAAAACAAAGTAGGAAAAAAGAAGAGAAGGATACAATAAATCTCAGAGTTCTTAATGAAGCTCAATTTCGATTAGATGAGCGGGACTAGCAGCTTTTTGCTTCTGAATAATTTTGGCATCTCACTTTCCATTGAAGCTCAGAATGATTAGCATCTTTAGGAATTCAGAATCCAAATGATATTATTGACTCTCCTAGTTCAGTTCTTTTTTATTCTTGAACACCGCTTCCTTAGAGTCTTGGCTGTGACCCTAAGCACTTTGTCTTTCAGTATTACCACTGGATACATAAATGCCACAGACACTTAACTTGGTGAACCCCTTAGGATTGTGATTCAGCTTTGCTAGAATCCCCAGCTAGTGGTGTCCAGAGTTCTTAAGCACACTCTTTTTGCTTTGGATCACGACTTTAACTGCTCAGTCTCAAGCTTTTCACTTGACACCTTCACACCACAAGCATATAGTTAGGGAAGCAGCTCATTTGAACTGTTTAGGCTAAGATATTATCTTTTTGGCCCTCTTAACCATTGATGCTCAAAGCCTTGGATCCTTGCTCTTGTCTTTTGGTTTAAAGAGCTATTGGCTTTTTCTGCTTGCTTTTTTTTCCACATTTTTTTTGCTTTTTGCTGCTTTTTCTTGCTTCAAGAATCAATTTTTGCATTTTTCAGATTAACAATAATACTTCACTTTTATCATCATTCTTTCAAGAGCAAACATTCTTAACTCCAACATCAAATATGCACTGTTCATTCACGCATTCAGAAAATAAAAGCAATGCTACCACATCAAATAATTGAACTATTCTTATTATATAACTCGAGTTCATGAATCTTACTTCTCTTTTTCAATTAAAATTTTCTTTTAAGCAAGGTGAGAGATGCATGGAATAATTCATAGCTTTAAGACATAAGGATGATCATGCACTAGAAACAGATAATAAAACAAAATACATGAAAAACAGAAAAATAACATAAGCAAAGGGAATTAAGGGAACGAATCCACCTTAGTGATGGCGGCTACTACTCCTTCTGGAGGATCCAATGGAGTGCTTGATTTCTTCTATGTCACGCCCCTGCCTCTGTTGTTCTTCCTTCATAACTCTTTAATCTTCTCTCATGGCCCTTTGGTATTCTCTTATTTCATGGAAGATGGTGGAATGCTCTTGATGTCCCATCCTCAACTAATCAATGTTGGAGCTTAGTTCTCTTAGAGAAGTGTACAATTGCTCCCAGTAGCCTTGGGGAGGAAAATGCATCACTTGAGGCATCTCAGAGATTTCTTGTTGAGGCAGCTCCACATGCTCTTGTTGAGGTGTATGTGTAGGCTCTCTAGTTTGCTCCATCCTTCTTTTAGTGATGGGCTTGTCCTCTTCAATGGAGATGTCTCCTTCTATGACAATTCTAGCTGAATTGCATAGATGACAGATAAAGTGGGAAAACACTAACCTTGATAAGGTGGAAGGCCTTTCAGCTTTCTTGTACAACTCTTGAGGTATTACCTCATGTACCTCCACCTCACTTCTAATCATGATGCAATGAATCATAATGGCTCTGTCAATAGTCACTACTGACCGACTGCTAGTAGGAATGATAGAGCATTGGATGAATTCCAGTTATCCTCTAGCTACAGGCTTGAGGTCAAGCCTTCTCAGTTGGATAGGCTTGCCTTGAGTATCCCTCTTCCATTGAGCTCCTTCCACATAAATGTCTGAAAGGACTTGGTCCAGCCTTTGATCAAAATTGACTCTCCTAGTGTAAGGATGTAGGTCTCCTTACATCATTGGCAAGTGGAGCGCCAACCTTACACTCTCTGGGCTGAAATCCAAGGGTCACCATCGGACCATGGTGCTCCAATTTTTGGGATGTGGGTTCACGCTAGTGTCATGGTTATAGTGACCCATGTATTAGCATAGAAATCTTGCACCATCAAGATTCTAACTTCCGGAATCATATTAGTTAGGAATTTCTAACCTCTCCTCCGAATTTCTCTTCGGATCTCTGGGTACTCATTCTTTTTTAGCTTAAATAGGACTTCAGGAATCACCTTCTTCTTTGCCACTACTTCATAGAAGTGGTCTTGATGAGCTTTGGTGATGAATCTCTCCATCTCCTAAAATTCGGAGGTGGAAGCAACTGCTTTTTCTTTCCTCTTTCTAGAGGATTCTCCGACTTTGGGTGCCATAAGTGTGAATGGAAAACCAAAAGTAAGGCTTTTCCAACACCAAACTTAAAAGTTTTGCTCATCCTCGAGCAAAATATGAAGAAAAGAGTAGAAGATGAAGATAATAGGTGAAGAAAGAGGGGGATAGTGGTTCGGCCAAGTGAGGCTTAAGTGTATGAATGGTGTGTGTATAAAAGGTAGGAAGAAGGGGGTATTTATAGGGGTGGGATAGGGTAGAGTTCGAATGAATGGGTGGGAATTGGGTGGGAAATTTTGAATTTGAAGTGGGTGGGGGTTGGTGGGAGTTATGATGGTTTTGGGAAGAGATATGAATGTGATTGGGTTAGGGTTTATAGAAAAGAGTATGTGGGGAAGAGTGAAATTAAGAGAGAGAAGAAGGTGGAGTAGGTGGAGATTCTATGGGACCCACTGATCCTGAGAGGCTAGGGAATTCGACTTCCCTGCCCCATTGTGGGCGTTGAATACCCAGCTCCTGCTTCTGGCTGGCGTTCAACGCCAGCTTCAGGCTGCTCCTCATGGGCGTTGAACGCCCACTCTGGCCTCCTTGTCTGGCATTCAACACCAGCAAGGTGCTTGCTCCAGGGTGTTCTGTTCCCAGCTCTGACTGTTTCTGTTTTTGTTCTAGCTACTGCACATGATCACAAACTTAAACAAATATGAAAATTAAAGTTAAATAACTTAAATAAACTTAATGAAAAATAGAAATAACTTTAATTATAGTTGGTTTGCCTCCCAACAAGCGCTTCTTTAACGTTACTAGCTTGACGGTTAGCTCCTTACGGAGGTGAATAGGGGCTTAGAATTTCGCCCCTTATAGTGAATTTCTTGCGTGTGCTCTCATGGATGAGCTCCACATGCTCTAGAGACAGGATCTTGTTCACTGTGTGTGGAATGACTGGGTTGTCAGTGAAGGCAACTCTCATACCAGGTGAGAGGTCTTCAATGGGGATTTTCTTATCCCTCCACCCTTTAGGTACTTTCTTCTTAGTACATTTATTCTCAGTGCTTGATGATGGCTTCCCAACACCAAACTTAGAATTGGTGTCTGGGGGCTCTGTATAACTTTGCACTGAGAGAGGGGGTTGGAACACTAGGTGTTGCACAACTGTCTCTCTTTTGTCAGAGGGAGAGTTAGGGCTAGGCATCTTGAATAAGATGTGGTCTTCCCATAGCTGTAGAATCAGCTCTCCCTTTGCTACATCAATTATGGCATTGGCAGTGGCTAGAAAGGATCTTCCAAGAATGATTAATTCATCCTCTTCCTCCTCAGTATCTAGGATTATGAAATCTGTATGGATGTAAAGGTTCTCAACCTTTACTAAGACATCCTCTACACGACCATAAGCCTTTTTTATTGACTTGTCTGCCATCTCTAGTGAGATTCTTGCAGCTTGCACCTCAGATTCCCAACCTTTCCATTACAGAGAGTGGCATAAGGTTTATGCTTGACCCTTGGTTACACAGATCCTTCTCAAAGGTAACGGTGCCTATTGTGCAAGGAATTAGGAAGCGTCCGGGATCCGACAGCTTCTGAGGTAGTTTCTACTGAACCAAGGCATTGAGTTCCTTGGTGAGCACTGGAGGTTCTTCCTCCAATGTCTCTGTGCCAAATAGCTTGGCATTCAACTTCATCAAAATTCCCAGGTACCGAGCAACTTGCTCTTTCCTAGTTTCCTCTTCCTCATCAGAAGAGGAGTACTCTTCAAATTCTAAAATTTTCAACCAAGCATTCAAGGGAACTTCAATGGGTTCCTCATGAACCTTTGGTTCCATCAATTCTTCAATAGAAGAGTTCTCAGTGGGCTTGGGGTACCCAACTACTCCTATTGTGGCATTCAATGCTAGGACTTGTGTTTCTTTGGGCGTTCAACGCCAGTGAGGGTACTGCTTTGGGCATTGCACGCCCAGAAAGGACCTCCTTACTGGTGTTCAACGCCAGTGATGGTATCTCCATGGGCGTTGAAGGCCCAGTAAGGACTTCCTTACTGGCGTTCAACGCCAGAGAATCCCCATCAGATTCGGCCTCAGTGTTCACTGTGATGGCCTTGCACTCTTCTCTTGGATTTACTTCAGTGTTACTAGGAAGAGTGTTAGGAGGGGTCTCAGAGACTCTCTTGCTCAGTTGACCAACTTGTACCTCCAGATTTCTGATAGAGGACCTAGTTTCTGTTATAAAACTGTGAGTGGTCTTAGAGAGTTCAGAGACTGTGATTGCTAAGTTAGAAATGCTCTGCTTTTAGAAGTTTCCATCTATTGCTGAGAAGATGGGAATGGTGGTCTGTTGATAAACCTATTTTGGGTTCTTCCACCTTGATTATTGTTGAAGCCTTGCTGAGGCTTCTGTTAATCCTTCCATGAAAGGTTAGGATTATTCTTCCAAGAGGAGTTGTAAGTGTTTTACATAGGGTTATACCATGTAATTCACCGCTTCCAGCATGGGTTGATCTGGATCATAGGCATCTCCATCATAGGAGGTGTCTTGAGTGCTGCTAGCTGCAGCTTGCACTCCAGTCAAGTGCTGAGAGATCATATTGACCTGTTGGGTCAAGATCTTGTTCTGAGCCAATATGGCATTCAGAGTGTCATCTTCCAGGACTCCTTTCTTCTGAGCTACCCCATTGTTCACAGGGTTTCTCTCAGAAGTGTACATTAATTGGTTGTTTGCAACCATTTCAATGAGTTCCTGTGCCTCTTTAGGCATTTTCTTCAAGTGGAGTGATCCACCTACAGAATGGTCCAATAACATCTTTGACATCTTGGACATCTCAGATAGACCATCATAGAAGATACCTAGGATAGTCCATTCTGAGAGCATGTCAGGAGGACATCTCCTGATCAGTTGCTTGTATCTTTCCCAAGCTTCATAGAGGGATTCACCCTCTTTTTGTCTGAAAGTTTGAACTTCTACCCTGAGCTTGCTCATCTTTTGAGGTGGAAAAACTTGGCCAAGAAAGCATTGACCAACTTTTCCCAAGAGTCTAGGCTTTCTTTAGGTTGAGAATCCAACCACAGCCTAGCTCTGTCTCTGACAGCAAAGGGGAAAAGCATCAGTCTGTAGACCTCAGGATCCACTCCATTGGTCTTAATAGTGTCATAGATTTGCAAGAATTCAGATAAGAACTGATGTGGATCTTCCAGTGGAAGTCCATGGAATTTGTAATTCTGTTGCATTAGAGAGACTAACTGAGGCTTTAGCTCAAAGTTATTTGCTCTAATTGCAGGTATGGAGATACTTCTTCCATAGAAGTCAGAAGTGGGTGTAGTAAAGTCACCAAGAACCTTCCTTGCATCTCCTCCATTGTTCTGTTTGGCTGCCATGCTTGTATTTTCAGTTTCTTGTTCGAAAAGTTCTGTGAGGTCTCTTCCAGAATGTTGTGCTTTAACTTGTTGTAAACGCTTCCTTAAGGTCCTTTCAGGTTCAGGATCAGGATCAAAGAGAGGTTCTTTATCTCTGTTCCTGTTCATAAACAAGAAAAAGAAGACAAGAAAGAAAAAGAATGGGGGCTCAATGTCAAAGAATAGGGAACTCCCTATGAGATGTGAAGAAGAAAGAAGAATGAGGATAGAAGAATGAAATGAAGAGTTCGAATAAAAGGAGGTAAAGAATTCAAAAATTTAGAAGTGAAAAGAGAAACTAGAATTAAAATATTTTTTGTTTTTATTTTATTTATTAATTGAATAGGAAATTAAAAGCTAATTAACTAAAAAGATTTGAAAAGTTAGAAGGTAGTTTTCGAAAAAGAAGAGAGAGAGAGCAGTGAGAAGTTTTCGAAAATAGAAGAGAGAGGAATTAGGAAGTTTTGAAAAAGAAGAAAGAGAAAACAAGTAACTAATTAAGAAAGATTTGAAATTAAGATAAGATAGAAGATTAGAAAAAGAATTGAAATTAAAATTTAAAATTAGAAAAGATAAGATAAGAATTTGAAAAGATTTGATTTTGAATTTTGAAATTGAAGCAAGATAAGATAAAGATTTGAAAATAAGTTTGAAAAGATAAGATATGGTGAAGATTTGAAAAAGATTAGAAAAAAGATAAGATTTGAAATTTGAATTTGAAATAAGATAAGATAATATTTTTTAAAATTTAAAGAAAGATAAAAAGATAAGGTGAAGATTTGAAAAAGATATAAAAAGATAAGAATTAAAATTTAAAATTTGACTTTAAGATAAGATAAGATAAGATAGTGATTTGAAATTAAAATTTGAAAATCTTTTTGGAATTTTCGAAAATTTGATTAAAGATGGAAAAGATATTTTTTTGATTTTTAGAATTAATGAAGAGAGAGAAAAACAACCAAAAGACACCAACCTTAAAATTTTTAGATCAAGAGACACTAATTTTCGAAAATTGAAAGAACAAACACCGAAAGATACCAAACTTAAAACTTTTAAGATCAAAACTAGAAAAGAAACAAGAACAACTTGAATACCAAGAAAGAACACTGAGACTAATTCAAAAATTTAGAGAAAACAAAGAACACACAAAGGACACCAAACTTAAGAATTAACATTAGACTCAAACAAAAGATACTATTTTTTGAAAATTTTTGGAAAAAGAAACAAGAAAGTTCGAAACTTTAACAAGAACAAGAACAAAAGACTCAAACAAAAGATAAAGATTAATAAAGAAAAGAAAAGGTTTTGAAAATTTTTTGAAAAGAAAACAAAAGACTCAAATAAAATAGTAAAAATGATCTAATCTAAGCAACAAGATAATCCGATTGTTTGTCAAATTCGAACAATCCCCGACAACGGCGCCAAAAACTTGGTGCACGAAACTGGCTCCGCAGGTTTCGTATAGATAGACTGGCAAGTATACCGAGTCGTCCAAGTAATTCCTCAGGTGAGTGAGGGTCGATCCCACAGAGATTTTTGGTTTGAGCAAGCAGTGGTTACCTTGCAGATCTTAGTTAGGCGGATAAAAATTATAGTTTGTCACGGAAAATGCATAAAATAGAATAAATAAATAAAACGATACTAGATAGGTGTGAAATCAATGGTATGAGAACGGTTGAGGCTTCGAAGATGCTTTGTCTTTCTGGATTAACTTTTCTTACTGTCTACTTCAATAACTTTCTGATTCATTCAATGGCAGCCGTAAGTGATTAACTCATGTCCTCTCATCAAGTTAACCTCCTCCACTGCAGCAATCCACTATGTTGAAGTGACTCATGTCCTCTTGTCAAGCCACCTCTAGGTCTCTCACTGTAGTAGAAGATGAAGCTCTAAGCAATCCACTCCACTTCACGATCCTAATCAAGGTGCCACAGACAAGGCAGATCTTCTGGATTAGAAAGTGCTGCTTCTCTGACTCTAGCCTTAACGCCACAAAGACCTTACTTACCCACGATCAACGGAATTTCATGTCACATATCCAAAGTTGCCCAGGTACTCTATTGGAATCCGCAATGCAATCTCTAGCTTTGGTTCAACGCTATCCGGGCCAGGACTCGCACGGAACCCATGTAGAACAAGGATGATTGTCATTGGTCACCCTCAATTCATGAGATAAAGAACGAGAATGCATAAGAGAATAGAATCAGACATATTGAACTAAAACAGTAATATTATTGATCCATGAAACTCAGAAGAGCTCCTAACCTTAACCTTAGGAAGTTAGTGACTCATACTTTACAAAAGTAGTGAAGTATTCGAATGGGGGGGGGGATTTAGGGTGATCTCCTCCTATATATACTAATATGCTAACTAAGAATTACAGAAATAAGATAAACTAAGTTGATCATGTGAAAATCCACTTCTGGGGCCCACTTGGTGAGTGTTTGGGCTGAGCTTGAGTGAAATCCCCGAGTTAATACCCCTTAGGGGCGTTGAACGCTGGCTTGGGACTCCCTTTTGGGCATCGGACGCCAGCTGCTCCCTTGTGGGCGTTGAACGCCAAGAATAGGGTAGGTGGCTGGCATTGAATGCTAGTTTTGGGTCTTCATTTCCAAAGCAAAGTATGGATTATTATATATTTCTAGAAATTCCTGGATGTTAGCTTTCCATAGCCATTGAGAGTGCGCCATTTGGACTTCTGTAGCTCCAGAAAAGCTCCTCGAGTGCACGGAGGTCAGATCCTGACAGCATCTGCAGACTGCAGTCCTTTCTCTGTCTGTGAATCAGACTTTTGCTCAAACTCCTCAATTTCAGCCAGAAAATACCTGAAATCACCATAAAACACACAAACTCAAAGTAGAATCCAAAAATATGAATTTTGCACAAAAACCTATAAAAATATAATAAAACTTAAACAAAACATAATGAAAACTATATAAAAATAACGCCAAAAAGCGTATAAAATATCCGCTCATCCATTATCCCTGCCCCTCCGAACGCTTGGTTGGAAGCTCTGTCAACATGAAGCTTCCACCGTGTGCTCGTATTCTTGGGTGCGTCACCAACTACCTCGACTAGGAAGTCTGCACCCGGACCCGACTCGCTAGTGGGCCGGGCCGGAACAAAACTCTTAGAAGGATGATGATTTATCAAATAGGAAGCTGTTAAAAAAGCATCTTCCTAAAAGATTTTAGGAAGTTTGGCTATGGCAAAAAGAGTAAAATCCATTTTAACAATAATGTGCCTGTATTTTCTCTCAATCACACTTTGTTGTTGGTATGTATGAAGGCAGAAATTAAAAGTCTATAATTAATACTATTTTACTGTAAAAATATACTTAAAAATGTGTGACAAGAATTTTATTGCATTGTCAGTTTGTATTGAGAGATATAACTATAAGGATAAAGGCTAAGTTGTATTAGTAGGGTAGCTTGCTTTGGCTGCATTAGAATCAAATTGGGGAAGTATTTTATTTTCTTGTATATGATCTTCAAGGTTCTAACCTTTGATAGCAAATAAAGCATGTTGTTGCTAAGTTACAAAGTTTTTGTAATCAAGTTTATTTAAGATTGGAGCCAAATAATTTTTGAAACTGATAGAAGGAAGTGTGATAGCCATGGATGATTAAAAGGCTTTGATACCATGTGAACTTAATCGAAAAAGTAATGAAGAATCATGAACTGAGCTTAGTAATGCCCAGTTTCTTGTGTGCTAAGAAAGACAAAGAAAGAATGATACAAAGAGAAAAGAGAGTGAATTGTATTTGATATTAATATAGAAAATGTGATTATACATTGCTATTAATAAAAGGACGATGTGAGGTATTTATACACCACAATGAATGAGAGTAAACAAAATACACTAATACAACTTTAACCTTTATCGTTATATAGACCTCTCCATATGACTCATGTTGGGTCAGCCATACAATTATTTTAAGGTGAAAATTCAAGTGCAGTCAACTTTACGTAAAATTGATAATTGAGAGCTGTTAGATAAAAATTTAGTTAAATCAATTAAGTTAACTAAAAATTTAGTTAAATCAATTAAGTCATTTAATTGTTCTCAGCTATTAACTTTACGTAAAATCGACTGCAAAAGTTTTCATCTTATTTCAATAAATCGATCAGCTTAATTGCATGTATCATGGTAAAATAGCACTAAGATGTAATTTGATTGACCCTTGAAGTCAAAGTTGTAAGGCCCACATCGGTTGGAGAGGGGAACGAAGCATGCCTTATAAGGGTGTGGATACCTCTCCCTAGCATGACGCGTTTTGACGAGTGAGTGTGGGGGGCTTCGGCTAGCATCCCTATCGTCAAAAGCAAAACCGTGAGGCCTTGTGTGCCAAAGCGGACAATATCGTGCTAGCGGGTGGTCTGGGCTGTTACAGATGGTATTAGAGCCAGAACCCGGATCGATGTGCCAGCGAGGGCGCTGGGCTCCCTTAGGGGGGTGGATTGTAAGGCCCACATCGGTTGGAGAGGGGAACGAAGCATGCCTTATAAGGGTGTGGATACCTCTCCCTAGCATGACGCGTTTTGACGAGTGAGTGTTGGGGGCTTCGGCTAGCATCCCTATCGTCAAAAGCAAAACCGTGAGGCCTTGTGTGCCAAAGCGGACAATATCGTGCTAGCGGGTGGTCTGGGCTGTTACAAAAGTGAAGTTGATATCATTTGCTATTTTCTTCGCATCAAATGAGATGCCTTCTAATCCTCTTTTCGAAAATCCAGCACTGTAAATTCCATGTTCTCCTTTCCAATGATTTGGGTAACTTGGTTTTGGCATTCCATTCTCATTGAATAGATTCTTGTAATCCTGAACGGCCAAAAATGTAACACAATTAATTACACAAACATATTTATTAAGTACATTAATCTAAACGGTAACACTACAAAGACCAAAAAAAAGTCAAAATTTATTATTAATCTATATTAAATAAGACAAGTTCTAGTTGGTTTTGTTTATTCTTTTTTGTTATAAAATATTTTTATAATTTAAAATTGAATTTGAGACTACTATACCCACTATCCATTGAATAGATTTATTTCTTTAGGAAATACTATATTATTTCCGAAATAAAAATATAAATATACGCACCTTAAGCCACTTCAGCACATTGGTTTTGTATCCAGTAGCAAAGATGATTGCATCAAAATGAGCATGTTGTCCATCAACAAATTTAACTACTTTTCCTTCCTTGATACTTGAAATACCAGGATAAACCTAAATTTAATTTAAGACAAGGATAACTAATTGATCGGATAGAACCCATTGTTAATTAAGAAATCAATTTACAAATTATAATTAATTAACTAAAAAAGTATAAAAAAATTAACTTTTACTTAAACAACATTAACCGACTTTAATGTTTAGATTTATAATTTAAAATCTAAAATTTTAGATAAATAAAATAATTTTAAAAAATTGACTGATCTTAAAAAATTGATTATCTAGCATTAAACAAGTATATATGTATTTATTACCTTCACTTTTCCCTTCTTAATCTTTTCTATACAACCAACATCAATGGTAGGAGTAGTACCACCTTTTATTTTGAGTGCAAAAGGTCCCTCCTTTGGCCTCGTCAAACCATACTTAAACATATTCCCATACTTCAATTTGCTCATAAGAACCATCATCTTGTCCACTTTATCCACCATGAAGTGTTTCAGCATCAACATACCCGCATACACCATTTCCTTAGTAAAATAATGCACCTGAATGAATAGCATACACCCACTATTAAATTTTGTTGGTTATTTTGAACTCTATAGGGTTCATATATTAGAACAGATGCAATGCATGCAATTTGATTGCAAGCACAAGAATTTACATAAGAGAAATGTTAGGGCCAGCCAATTTTGTGATTTGTAGCAATTAATTAGTTATCATTAGTGTTTTTAATAGTGTGAGATTATATCTAATTATATAAAATTATTCACTTTTTTTTTTACTAATTAAGTGCTGGCTAGATAAACTTTCTCTTCACATAATTAAATAGCTCATATATATTTTAAGTTGATTTATTTAACACTCTAATTTCAAAAATTATAAAGCCATCTTTTTCAAAGATACAGACATATAAATAGTTACATATCTAGATAGAAAAATAATTTACCTGACTTCTGACGACAATAGAGGTATATGCACCCCAAGTTGAAAGATCATAAGCAATTTCCATGCCAGAATTGCCACATCCAACAACCAAAACATTCTTCTTGTACATTTCTCTCCCATTCAAATACTTGCTACAATGCATGGACTCTCCTTGATAGCTCTCAAGTCCTTTAATGTTTGGGATGTACTCTTCACTATTCTCTCCACTCGCAACCACCAGAAACTCCGCTTCATAGATCTCGTCGGCACCGGAAGAGTTGTTGGTAACAAGGAGCCTCCACTTTCCATTGCTTTGGTCAATGAAAGCAGAGTCAACAGAGCAATTGTAGTTGATGGAAATGTTGAAATGCGCGATGTAAGAGTCAATGTAGCGCAAGAAATCAACCCTAGGGACAAAATTGGGAAAGTCAGAAGGAAAAGGATAATGTGGAAGGCTACAAAAGTCTTTTCCTAAGTGTAGTTTCAAACGATCATAGGCTCTTTTCCTCCAAAGAGAAACAGGGCAATCATCTCTTTCAAGAACAATGTTAGAGATTCTGAGTTTGTTGAGGCACCCTCGGTTGCTATTTCAGCTGGTTCTGCACCTACAATCACAACAGGTACTTCAATAATCTGCATGCTTGATTGTTATAGTTAATAATCAATTTTTTTTCCAGTGACTAGTGAATAATCAATTTAGTCTTGGTGTTTTTATAGTTTTATAAAGTTCTGTTATTATTGAAAACGTGCATAAATTGTGATGATCTTTTTATAGTTTTTTGTTTGTTTTGTTGTAATTATGGGGCAATGCATATGTTTTGAAGATAGTCTAATTGGTTAGTCAAGTAATTTTCAAGCCAAATTTATTCTTACTGTCTAAAATTAAAAATCAGTTATCAAATTAAAACTAAAATATAAAATATATATTTAAAATATATTAAACATTATATTTAAATATATATATATATATATATATATATATATATATATAATATTTTTTAATTTTTATACATAACATATTATACAATAGGAGTAATATATCATTTAAGAAGATGATTTAATTAACATGTGTTTTAAGGTTATACATGTTATACTTATTATTAATAAAAAATTAATTTTTTTTACTTTACCATGCAACATTTCTATCTAGGGATGTAAATGGGGCGGGGTGGGGGCGGGGGCAGGGGATACCTCCCTGCTCCCTGTTTTCGCCCCCCCAAAATTGATCCCCATTTCCCGCGTTTTCTGTGTTCTTCGCGGGTCCCCATTCCCCATCTCTTTATGTTGAACATTTATATGAAAATTATAGTAAAAAATTAAAAAAAAAACTACAAAACATTATTACAAACATATCTTATCCAAGATTATAAGTCAAGAAATACAACATAACAAATCATAGCCCATAAGGGGATAAGCACTGAACAAGAAGAGTGGCCGGTAGCGACTGGCGAAAGGGTATGCTGCTATGGCTGTGACTGTCGACACAACTATGGGGGATTGGGAGTTTTGAACTTTTCTGGAGAGTTGGGGCTTCGAAACGGCGCTAAGTGGAGTAGTAGGAGAGAATGGAAGACATTAAATAAGGTAGGGTTAGGGTTTTCAATAGGTGAAATCCCTAAAAAGTCTTTATATTGGAAATAAATTCAGGGTATTTAAATAAACTCAAGAATTTGGGAAATTATCGGGGGCGAGGTGGGGATCCCCGCTCGGGTCCCCGTGCGTGTCTTGGGGGGATTTTAGTCCCATCCCCATCTCAACGAAAAAAATCCCCACCTTCAGGTTCCCATTCAGAGCAGTCCCCATAGGGATCCCCGCGTTTCGGAGAATTTTAACACCCCTATTTCTATCTGAAACACTTAGCTATTTGTTTATTCCCTCTCAAACACCTTTTTTCCCCTCCTTCGTACTTGCTAAAGGATGGAAAAGCATTGATTGTTCCTTGGACTGACTAAAGAGGAGTGATAATTAATATAAAATTTAAGAATGTCAATATCATTTTTTAATGTATGTATTTTAATTTACTCTATTTAATATTTATAAAATATTTAAATTTATTTAAAAAATAAATAAATAGTTATTTATAGATTTTTATTGAACTTTTGTTTTGTTTGCCCCTTATTTAATTGTTTCTTCTTGCTTTATTTTTGTGATTCCCATGTTTGTGTGCGAAGCAGTCTTTTGGTGGCAAACTATTGAAGAAGATTGCAAGAAGAAAATCAATAGTTGTTAGCATAGTTGTATTTAGTTTATCTTTTTTGTCTCACTCTCTTTGTGATTTTGCTGTTAAATTAAACAGAGAGTTGAGTTGAAGAATTTGAAAAGTTAAAGATAATAGAAGAGATATGGATATTATGCATGGGTATTTTGATTAATTTTTTAATAGAAATAATAAAAAATTAATAATTAGTTATTTTTATCGAACATAATTAATTTTTTATGGATACAACTTTAATTTTATTTTTTAATAGTTAATTTTGTCAATATTCGAATCTTTTGTGATAAAAAATGGTTATTTACTCTTAAAAAAAATTATTGCCGTTCATCTTAAAGGAAAATGTTTCTTTTTTTTTCCTACTTTATAATTTTTTTTTTTAGTTATTAAACTGAGGACACTTAACACGTTCATTTCCAGGTAAACTGGAAACTTTGAGAATACTATGATGAATTCTTGAAGGAGGAATAATAAGACGCTGATTTCCAGTTGAGAATACTATGATGAATTCTTGAAGGAGTAATAATAAAACGCTGATTCATTTTTGTATACATTGATTTGAGACTCGTCATATTTTATTTCATATGGTTTTGTTAATTTATGTAATATTCAATTGTTCTTTATTCATGAATGAAATAGAGTTTTGTTACAGAAATAACCTATAGTCTTATTCAAAATTAAAACTCAATTCAATGAATTGAGCAGAATATAAATAAATGTGTTCAAACTAACATCATCCTTTAATTATTTGGGAATTCAAAAAGAATATTTACTTTCTATATCTTTTTATATAAAATATTATTTTAGATTAAAAATTTTCAATGGTTTCTAATTTCCATATATATGAATTTTAAAATGTATAAAATATTCAGTAGATTTCTTATAAGTTAAGAGTCAATATTCGGTTCTTCTCTCCCAAATAATTGTCCATTTTTAATACTACTCCTATGTTGTTACTTGTTACAAACAAACAAGTATTCATTTAGAAAACTTAGGTAACATTAATAACTAATTCATTTTTTACTAATTAAATGAAGATCGACGAGGCAGTAAGTTAAAAAGAAAACAGTAAAATGTTATAATTAAAACTACCCGTTGGTCAAAAATAAAATAAATTTTGAGATATCAAAGTCAAGGCTCAACAAGTACTTTTCGAAGGACATAGTACTCGTCGAAGGAGATGTATCAAGGAGAGAGATAAGGTTAATCGACAAATCTTATCGAAAAAGATTATTGAGTGAAGATAATTGATGGCAGTTATTCACAGCATACAAAGCGTGAAAACAGTTACTTAAAGATTAATACACGTGTGAAATATATTTGAATTTGATTAGTCGAAAAGTCCTATAAATAGATGAAGATTGAAAAGAACAAGGATTGAAATCTCATTTCAAAAAACACTCTTGCACTCTTATATTCCCACCGAATTTCTGAGTTTGTTAAGAGCTTTCTTTTCTCTAGGGTTCTTTTCATGTCTTTTACATTTATTTTAATTTCTTGTAATCTTTATCTTCTTACAAATTTATCTTTTCAACAAAGTTGTTCTTTTTATTCCTTTTAGAGTTTTCGTACTTTGTATTTGATTTCAAAGTCCTTCGATTTTATCGAAGGTAGTTTATTGCTTTCTTTAAATTAAATGCTATTTCTTTCCTTTCCAGTTGTTTTATTTCCAAAGTTATCCTTTTTTTTCAGATTTTTCTTTGTTATTTTAGCTGATTTAAAAGAATCTTTTATGCACTTTCGAGAACTGGTACTCACAAGAGGAGTAGGTTTCGCTCTCAGATCCTAGATATCAAACCACCCAAATTTGCTAAAATCTGTAAAACAAATTGGCGCACTCAGTGGGATAGTTTTAAAAGTTAAGTGTGTCAAAAAAATTTTGTCATGATCTAGTGTATGCAACTTAGAAGTGGTAGAATTATACGTATGACAGACAAAATTTCTAATACTAAATCATCTGAAAATAATAATGTTGTTATAGTTGCACAAACGTCAGTGGAGATGACGTCACGTTCTAAAAGTGGTACATTAGTGGAGAATGCAACAGTTACTAATCCTCCAGTTGGGAATAACTGGTGAAATTCACGCCCACAAATTGCTTTGATGCAAGCACAACCACCAGTAACCGTTGGTTGGCCTCCTTATGGCCTACCTCCAGGTTATAATTCACCAATGGGTGGTTATGTTCCTCCAATTAGATTTAGAATTATGTCAATTAGCAATTCATTTTTTTCATTACATCTTGAGTTTTCTCGTGATTATCAAGTGGCTTCCACATCGAATGGTCCTGGTTCGATGGCTGCTTTTCGACAGCATATCGATGAAAGTCATCATGATTTGGTCAATTTATTGACCCAGCAAATAACAACTATATTGAACCCAATGATGGCTGATCATGAGTAAAAATTTTAGCGTCTTGCTAGACAAGTTGAGCGGATTGCTCGAATCATTGATTATGATGAAGGTGATCAATAAAATATGCAAATGAACCGAGAGGATCTGATGAAAATGCCTAGCAATAGGGATGGTGATATGCATTTTGAAGAAGATATTCTTCGAGTGGTTCGACGAGATCAAAACACGGATGATGTTTTGGCTCAAATGCGAGCTAATCAACGTGGTGAGAGATACCAAGTTACTAGAATTGTTGAGGATGTGCTTAAATAGAGTCGGATTCAATGTGGGTTTCATGAATCGACCATACTTTGTTTCTGCTTTTCCTGCTGTTGTGCAAGCGGCAGAGGTACCAAGAGGTGTGAAAAACCCTAAAATAATAACAAAGTTTGTGGGTGAAGTTGGTGAATCAACTACTGAGCATATTTTTTGATCTATTATTGAATTGGGAAATTTAGCAAATGATGAGAACTTGAAGATGAAATTTTTTCCTTCTTCTTTAACGAAGAATGCATTTACTTAGTTTTCTAACCTCATGCCTAATTTGATTTTAACTTGGGCACAATTAGAGAATGCTTTTCATTCTCAATTTTTTAGAGGTGAATTGAATGTGACAGTTTCTGATTTAGTGGCTTTGAAACGAGAAGATGGTGAATCAATAGATGACTTCGTGATTTGTTTTAAAAATGCTCGAAGTCGATGTTATGTGTCTTGTCCTGAAAGTGAAGTAGTGAAAATAGCGACCATGTATTTAAGATTTTACATACGTCAAAAGTTACTTAATGTTGATATACTTGACTTAGCTCATTTAGTTGAAAGAATTCGTCAAATAGAAATTCTTCGAAAGGATACAGAAAGATTTAAAAATGAGAAAAGGTTGAAAAATAAATCTTTTTCTCGAAAAGAAAAGGTTTCATATGTCGAAATAAAATCCTCAAGTGAAGAATTTGATTTTGAATTTTCTGAAGTTGATTTAGTTGAATTAAAGAATGGTCCACCTTATGTATACTCTCTGCTTAAGAAAATCACGAATGTTGATAGATCTAATGATACAAAACATAAGAGTGGAAAGAATTATAGCTTCGATATTTCAAAATCAGATCAAATATTTGATGTGTTTCTTAAAGATAAACAATTAATCTTGCCAGAAGGCAAGACATTGCTTTCAATAAAAGATTTAAAGGAGAAACCTATTGTAACTTTTATCAAGCAATTAGCCATTCGACTAATAAATATGTTCGTTTCAGAGACTTGATTCAAGAAGCAATTATGGAAGGGAGATTAAAGTTCGATGATGGTGAAAAAGATATGAAGGTTGACTCTGATCCTTTTGATGTTGGTGCAAATTTTGCAGAGCTTTTCTTAGGGATCAACATGTTTGGTTTTTCTTATGAATTTGATACTGTTCTAGGGAATTTTGAAGATAATGTTCGACCAGTGTATCCGGGTGTTGGTGAAGGATTGTTAGAATTTCTGATGCAGCAGAAATTGAAAGATCGATATGTGTCTTTGTGCTCTCGGTGTAATGTTGTGTTCGATGTTGATGCTGCAGCTATCTTTGAGAAAGAAAAAATGAAAAAAGCGTTAGCCCATAAAGAAGAACAAATTCGTCAAAGGCAACCTCCTCGAAGACAAGAGGGACAAAGTTCTGGTCTCTCTTAGAGGAATTTTTCTTCTTCAATGAGTCATTCACAAGCTGTGGGTGTGCAATAGATACGAAATTGTCAGGAGTTTTGTAATTGAGATGCATAATATAGGGTAACCCTCAGAGAGGTCATCGAGGTTTCAATCGAGGCCATTATCCATATCCTTGAGGAAGAGCTAGAGGAAATTGAGGTGGAAGGAATGGATGACAAATAGTGCAAAAGGAATCATCGAATTCTAAAGACAATGGAGAAACATCTTTTTTTCATTCTTGAATAGTCTTCCCGTCTGATAGGAAACTCGTTCCTAAAGGGATTCCCTCACCAGCTAAATTCAAAAAGGGCAAAGCTGTTGTTGTAACGCCAATTGATGATAAAGAAAAAGATGTTGAATTGGGTAAAGAATATTTCGAGGAAGGTGATGAGGAAATAGTAAGCACTATTTTGATAATACAAACTGAATACTTAGGGGAATACGAAGGAAATTCGAATGAGGATTATGATGTGGAAGATGAAGAAGCTTTTGATTTTATTCATTCAGAAGGTGAATTAGGATATTTTTCAAAGGCCAACAGAAAAGCAAAAGTCACATCTTCAACTATTGCATGTTACTGCTTATATGAGTGGTATTTGTGTTAACAAAATTTTGGTCGATGGAGGAGCAGCAATTAGTTTGTTGCCAGAACGAACGCTAACTAAGGTAGGGAAGTATTCTGATGATTTGATCCCTAATAATATTTCAGTGACCGATTATAGCGGTGTATCAACCCCTGCAAAAGGGTTAGTTACTCTTCAAGTGCAAGTGGGATCTTCATGTCGAAACACTATTTTTGTGGTGGTGTCTTCGAAGGCTAGCTATAATGCATTGCTTGGACAAGATTGGATTCATGGTGTTGGAGCTGTACCTTTGACCGTGCATCAGAGTATTCTTCTTTGGATTGATGAAGGAATATATGAAGAGATAAAAGCAGATTCGAGCCTTTATGTGGAACAGTTACATGTCGATTTTAAGGTGTATAATGGAAAACTGAAACCTCTTAATGTCGATAAAATGCTTAATTCTTATAATTGTGAAAGCTATTTTTTGACTTCAGAAGGACTTAATGTGAAGCTTTGTCAGCCAAAGCTTGATTTCCCTCCTACTGGGTGGGAGTAGTGGTTTTAAAAAAAAAAGAGTCAATAATTCAAGGATATTTTGTCATGGCCAAAAAGCAAGATGTCTCAAATTATTTGGCTACCTTAGAAAGCTATTTAAGTAATTTCAATTCTGCAGAAACTCTTTCTTTTGATAGAAGTGATTCTTTTGATGAAGTTGAATTACATAGGGATTTCAATTCAGTTTTTTCAATTCCTAGTACAAATTTGATTCCTTAAATTGAATTTAGGCCTAAATTAGGTTTTACTTCTTTTCCTATTCTTAGGAGTAATATTGTTAACCAATCTTGCGTCGATGTATCTCACCGTCCTTGTATTGAAAATGATTCGATTGCTAATTTGGTTGATAATAAAGTTTGTTTTTCCTCAAATGAGCTAATAGATCTATCTTTTGATTGTATTTACGATTTGGAACCTTTGAATTTTAAAAAGTATTCAATTAATGATGATAATATCGAAAGAGGTTTTGAGTCTCAAGATCTTCTTGAGGAAATTAGTTTGGGATCTGGTGATGATGTTAGACCCACTTATATTTGTAAAAATATTGACAAGCAATTTCGAGCAGAATTAATCAATCTTTTAGTTAAGTAGAAAAATTGTTTTGCTTGGGATTATTAGGAGATGTCTAGACTTGATCGTTCTTTAGTAAAACACTAATTGGCTTTAAAGCCATTTTCTCAGCCAGTAAAACGGGCACCTCGATGCTTTGCACCTGAGGTCAATCTTAAGGTTAAAGAAGAAATTCAAAGATTGGTTAAAGTAAAGTTTATTCGAATAGCTCGTTATGTTGATTGAGTGTCAAATATTGTACCAGTAATGAAGAAGAATGAGAAATTACGAGTATGCATTGATTTTATAGATCTAAACAATGCTAATCCTAAAGATGAATATTTTATGCCTATAGCAGACATGTTAGTCGATTCTGCAGCAGGCAATGAAATTTTGATCATGGATGGTTATTCTGGATATAAACAAATCTTTATAGCCAAGGATGATGTGTTGAAAACTACTTTTCGATGTCCTAGGGCTTTAGGAACTTATGAATGAGTGGTGATGCCTTTTGGTTTGAAGAATGCTGGCACAATGTATCAACGTGTCATGAATACTATTTTTCATGAGTTTATCAAAAAATTTATAGAAGTATATATCGATGATATTATGGTTAAGTCAAACTCGATAGACCAGCATCTCAATCATTTGAGCCAAGCATTTGACACAATCTGCAAAAAAAGTTTAAAAATGAATCTTTTAAAATGTGCATTTGGGGTATCTACAGGAAACTTTTTGGATTGTGTAGTTCAAAAGAAAGGTATTGCTATTTATCAAAATAAAGCCAAGGCAATCTTGGAGTTGCCACTATCAATATCAAAGAAGGAGGTACAATCTTTCTTGAGAAAGGTTAATTTCTTTTGACGTTTTGTATCTAATCTTTCTAGTCAAACATGTGTTTTTTCATCTTTATTCAAACTTAAAGATGAGTCTCAGTATGAATGGATAGAGGAACATCAAAAGGCGTTTGATTCAATTAAAGATTATTTGTCCAAAGCACCAATAATGGCAACCATTCGTTCCCATGAGTCATTGAAATTATATATTGCAGCATCGATGAATACTATTGGGTGTATGCTGGCTCAAGATGATGAGGAAGGTCATGAAAGGGCCATTTATTATTTAAGTCGAGTTATGTTTGATATTGAGACAAGATATTCTCCAATCGAGAAATTATGTCTTTCTCTTTATTATGCTTGCATGAAATTGAAATGTTATATGGTTGCAAAAAAGACTATAAAAGTGATTGCTCAAACGGATCTAATAAAGTATATGTTATCTTATCCCATGTTAAGAGGTCGATTAGGAAAGTGGATGATTGACTTAACGGAGTTCGATTTGTAATATGTGCCAGCTAAAGTTGTTAAAGTCAGGTCACTTTGTGGATCTTCTAATTGATAGATCGAATAATCCCAATTACCCGGGGACAAATATTATCGAGGTGAATTCTGATTGTTGGGAGATGTATTTTGATGCTTTGAAACATAAAGATAGTGCTAGAGTCAGTCTTTTGATTATTTTCCCAGAAGGTGTCCCATCAAAATTCTTGTTTGAGTTAAAATACCCATGTTCAAATAATATTGCTGAGTATGAAGCCTTGATTTTGGTTTAGAGTTTTTGATTCATAAAGGGGCACTGGATGTTCAATTTTTGGAGATTCTCAGTTGGTTTTAAAACAATTATCGAAAGAATTTAAATTTAATAACGAAAAGTTACAAAAGTATTTGTTGACAGCATGGAAATTATTAGTATCTTTTCGAAAAGTATCCTTGGTTCATATTCTAAGAATTCAAAATGAAGTTGGCAACGAGTTGGCTCAAATTATATCGAGATATAAAATACTTCCCGAAACTTTAGAAAAATTGACAAAGGTACGACAAATTTTGGTGCCTATTGAGGAAAGGGAAGTTTTAGTCATAGATGAGTGGGATGATGATGATTGGAGAAAACTAATTGTGGAATATCTAAGAAATCCTAAAGTCCGTATCGATCGGAAAGTTAAGATAAAAGCAATGAACTTTGTGGTGAGGGTGATGAGTTATATAAGAAAGGTAATGAAGGAAATCTTATGAGGTGTTTAAGTCAATCTGAAAAAGATATTCCCCTTGGAGAAGTTCATAAGGGTATATGTGGTTCCCATCAAGCTGAAGAGAAAATAAAATGGGTACTTCGACGTGATCGAGTATATTGGCCATCTATGGTGAAAGATAGTATTGATTATGCTAAAGCATGCTAAGAATGTCAGAAGCATGGAGTAATACAACAAATCCCTGCTTCTGAGCTACATTCGATTATAAAGCCTTGGCCATTTAGGGGATGGGCTTTGGATTTGATTAGAATGATCCATCCTCCTTCGTCAAAGAATCACAAGTTTATTTTAGTGGCTATCGATTATTATATAAAATGGGTCGAAGCTATTCCTTTGGTAGAAGTAGGTCAAAATGAGATCATTGATTTTATAGAACATATAATTCATCGATTCGGAATCCCTCAAACATTGAGTACTGATCAAGGTACTATGTTTATTGGCTAACGTGTTAAAACTTTTGTAGGCTTGCAGCATCAAGAAATATAACTATGGTGACTTCAACTCTATATTATGCGCAGGCAAATGGTCAAGTTGAAGCTGTAAATAAGATTCTGGTTAATTTGATTAAAAAGCAAAATGGTCAAAGACCTCGAACTTGGCATGAAACTATAAGCCAAGTATTATGGGCTTATCGAAATTAACCCAAAGGATCGACAAACATGTCTCCTTAAAAATTGGTTTATGATCACGATGCAGTTTTACCTTTAGAAATTAATCTCAATACCATAAGAATAATGAGACAAGATGAATTACCAATTGAGGATTATCAGAATGCGATGTTTGATGAATTAAACGATTTGGATAATGAATGTAACACCCTAACACACAGAGTTTTACACTTAAGTCGTAAAACAAAGGTGGTGTGGTATTACGACCTCTAAAATAAAATGTACATATGTATAATAGTTGAAAGAAGGTAGTATACTAAGAGCCTTGAAGAATAAGTAAAAAAAAATTGTAAAATCAAAAGCGCAACACTCAAGATTAAGGATTGCTTGCGTACGAAGAAAGCTAAAGATCATAAACATATATATATATATAGAAAGTAATAACAGAGAGTCAAGAGTACAAAATAACAAGCTCTTAACTCAGCCTGCGAAGCTAAGGCTGGCCGGAGAATATTTACATACATATATACATAACCCACAATCCAAAATACATACATAAAGTCCTAGTTCTCCATACACCTCTAAGAGGTACAAAAGTAAAACAAGTATATACATGAGGAGAGTCTATACATATATAACAAAAGATCAAAAGTAAAGTCCCAAAATGACCACTTCGCTGCAGAACTCCAGGCGCCTATCGAGGTGCCTCTCGACCTGCATCTGAAAAATAACAATAACGTATGGGATGAGAACCGGGGCTTCTCAGCATGGTAAAGGTGCTACCTACATAAGATATAAGGTCTTAGCAATGCCAGAGGCAATCCTAGAATACCGACACTCAGATTATAAAGCATAAAGGGTTAAACCAGAAACCGTAGACGGGTGGTCTTCTAAGGATTCCTAAACCTAACTAAAACTTAGCTAGAACACTAAATCTCTCCACCCTTCATCCGTTCCTCCATCTCCGGTGAATTTGCACAGACAGACAAGCATACAATGGCAAACACAGGTAGAATACAAGTAATACAGATAACAAGTATAACAGTTAGCATATTATAATCAATTAGGCATTCCCAATTAATGCATAAACAAGCAATTCAAACAATATGCACATGATGTATGCCTGTCCTATGGTTGATGAGTCTCATCTGTCGGTTATCAAGCCAACCCGACGCGCATCCCCAAGATTCTATGTTTGGTTTTTCTTATTTATATATAATTGCTCAATGGGAGAATCTTCCTGGGAATTTATAAGTGTCCGGTCACCTCTTACATCGTAGGTTCAACAGAGTATCGAGTATCAACTTGGAACACGTGGTGGCAAGCCACGGTACTTTACCTAGGGAAACTCGTATCTCAGATAAGATTGGCATTCTCTTGGCATCTTCTATACTTCCTCACAAACTCTTGTGCATCCGACATGATGGAAGGCCAATAGTATCCAGATCTAACAAGCTTCTTGGCCAACGCCTTTCCCCCAATATGGTGGCCAAATCATCCTTCATGGACTTCGCTCAAGACG
The DNA here is from genome assembly GCF_003086295.3 of Arachis hypogaea. NCBI lineage: Eukaryota > Viridiplantae > Streptophyta > Magnoliopsida > Fabales > Fabaceae > Arachis > Arachis hypogaea. Next base: position 124,467,300 of record NC_092052.1, read on the forward strand.
TAGTCCGTTTGGTCGGGCCGCAAGCACTTCAGCAGGGGTTGATTAAGCCCTCATTTGTACAGCTGGCCCAGTATCACTACATACTTGGTCACCTCCTATTTTACCGTTCTAGCACCCTTCTTGTCCTCAGGGAGTTCGCTGTCCTCCAAGAAACGGATGATCAGATCTATCCATGAGGAAGGGCTCAACGCTTATGTTACGTAGAGAGTTACCGACGGCTCCTTTACCAGCCCTTGAATCAAAGATTGGTTTTCCATGCCTGGCTTTGTGCTTGCCATCTTCGATAGGAGGTCAGCTCTCGCATTTATTTCTCTGGGTACATGTTGAATCGTGACCTCTTCGAAATCTTCACACAACATTTTCACCTTTTCCAAGTACTTATGAAGTAAGGAGTCCCTAGCGTGATATGTCCCGTTGCCCTGGGAGGTAACAATTTGGGAGTCACTGTTGACCTCGACTCGCGACGCTCTGACTTCTTTGGCAAGGAGCAAACCCCCTATCAAGGCTTTATATTCCGCTTAGTTTTTGGAGACCGGGAAGTCGAACTTGACTGATTGATCATAAGTCATCCCAGCCGAGCTTTCGAGGATTATTTCTTGGTGCACGAAACTGGCTCCGCACATTTCGCACAGATAGACCGGCAAGTATATCGGGTCGTCCAAGTAATGTCTCAGGTGAGTGAGAGTCTATCCCACAGAAATTGTTGGTTTGAGCACACAGTGGTTACCTTGCAGATCTTAGTTAGGCAGATAGAAATCATAGTTTGTCACGAAAAATGCATAAAACAGAATAAATAAATAAAATGTTACTAGATAGGTGTGAAATCAATGGTATGAGAACGGTTGAGGCTTCGGAGATGCTTTGTCTTCTGGATTAATTTTTCTTACTGTCTACTTCAATAACTTTCTGATTCATTCAATGGCAGCCGTAAGTGATTAACTCGTCCTCTCATCAAGTTAACCTCCTCCACTACAGCAATCCACCATGTTGAAGTGACTCGTGTCCTCTCATCAAGCCACATCTAGGTCTCTCACTGTAGCAGAAGATGAAGCTCTAAGCAATCCACTCCCCTTCACGATCCTACTCAAGGTGCCACAGACAAGGCAGATCTTCCATATCAGAAAGTGTTACTTCTCTGACTCTAGCCTTAACGCCACAGAGACCTCACTTACCCACGGTCAATGGGATTTCATGTCACGTATCCAAAGTTGCCCAGGTACTCTATTGAAATTCGTAATGCAATCTCTAGCTTTGGTTCAACGCTATCCGGGTCAGGACTCGCAGGAACCCATGTAGAATAAGGGTGATTGTCACTGGTCACCCTCAATTCATGAGATGAAGAACAAGAATGCATAAGGGAATAGAATCAGACATATTGAACTAAAACAGTAATATTATTGATCCATGAAACTCAGCAGAGCTCCTAACCTTAACCTTAGGAGGTTAGTGACTCATACTGTACAATAGTAGTGAAGTATTTGATTGGGGGGGGGGAGATCCAAAGTTAGGGTGATCTCCTCCTATATATACTAATATCCTAACTAAGAATTATAGAAATAAGATAAACTAAGTTGATAATGCGAAAATCCACTTCTGGGACCAACTTGGTGAGTGTTTGGGATGAGCTTGAGTGAAATCCACGAGCTAGTACCCCTTAGGGGTGTTGAACGCTGGCTTGGGACTCCCTTTTGGGTGTTGGACGCCAGCTGCTCCCTTGTGGGCGTTGAACTCCAGGAATAGGGTAGGTGGCTAGCGTTGAACGCCAGTTTTGGGCCTTCATTTCTAAAGCAAAGTATGAACTATTATATATTTCTGAAAATTCCTAGATGTTAGCTTTTCATAGCCGTTGAGAGCGCCCCGTTTAGACTTCTGTAACTCCAGAAAAGCTCCTTCGAGTGCACGGAGGTCAGATCCTGACAGCATCTGCAGTCCTTTCTCTGTCTCTGAATCAGACTTTTGCTCAAGCTCCTCAATTTCAGCCAGAAAATACCTGAAATCACCATAAAACACACAAACTCAAAGTAGAATAAAAAAAATATGAATTTTGCACTAAAACCTACGAAAATATAATAAAACTTAAACAAAACATAATGAAAACTACATAAAAATGACGCCAAAAAGCGTATAAAATATCCGCTCATCAGAAAACCAAACATAAACTATTGCTTGTCCCCAAGCAACCAAAAACAAAGTAGGATAAAAAGAAGAGAAGGATACAATAAATCTCAGAGTTCTTAATGAAGCTCAATTTCAATTAGATGAGCGGGACTAGCAGCTTTTTGCTTCTAAATAATTTTGGCATCTCACTTTCCATTGAAGCTCAGAATGATTAGCATATTTAGGAATTCAGAATCCAATTGATATTATTGACTCTCCTAGTTCAGTTCTTTTTTATTCTTGAACACTACTTCTTTAGAGTCTTGGCCGTGACCCTAAGCACTTTGTCTTTCAGTATTACCACTGGATACATAAATGCCACAGACACTTAACTTGGTGAACCCCTCAGGATTGTGATTCAGGTTTGCTAGAATCCCCAGCTAGTGGTGTCCAGAGTTCTTAAGCACGCTCTTTTTGCTTTGGATCACGACTTTAAATGCTCATTCTCAAGCTTTTCACTTGACACCTTCACACCACAAGCATATAGTTAGGGAAGCAGCTCATTTGAACTGTTTAGGCTAAGATATTATCTTTTTGGCCCTCCTAACCAATGATGCTCAAAGCCTTGGATCCTTGCTCTTGCCTTTTGGTTTAAAGAGCTATTGGCTTTTTCTTTTTGCTTTTTTTCCACATATTTTTTTTTTTTGCTTTTTGCTGATTTTTCTTGCTTCAAGAATCAATTTTTGCATTTTTTAGATTAACAATAATACTTCACTTTTATCATCATTCTTTTAAGAGCCAACATTCTTAACTCCAACATCAAATATGCACTGTTCATTCACGCATTTAGAAAATAAAAGCAATGCCACCACATCAAATAATTGAACTATTCTTATTATATAACTCGAGTTCATGAATCTTACTTCTCTTTTTCAATTAAAATTTTCTTTTAAGCAAGGTGAGAGATGCATGGAATAATTCATAGCTTTAAGACATAAGGATGATCATGCACTAGAAACAGATAATAAAACAAAATACATGAAAAACATAAAAATAACATAAGCAAAGGGAATTAAGGGAACGAATCCACCTTAGTGATGGCGGCTACTACTCCTTCTGGAGGATCCAATGGAGTGCTTGATTTCTTCTATGTCACGCCCCTGCCTTTGTTGTTCTTCCTTCATAACTCTTTAATCTTCTCTCATGGCCCTTTGGTATTCTCTTATTTCATGGAAGATGGTGGAATGTTCTTGATGTCTCATCCCCAACTGATCCATGTTGGAACTTAGTTCTCTTAGAGAAGTGTACAATTTCTCCCAGTAGCCTTGGGGAAAAAAATGCATCACTTGAGGCATCTCAGAGATTTTTTGTTGAGGCAGCTCCACATGCTCTTATTGAGGTGTATGTGTAGGCTCTCTAGTTTTCTCCATCCTTCTTTTAGTGATGGGCTTGTCCTCTTCAATGGAGATGTCTCCTTCTATGACAATTCTAGCTGAATTGCATAGATGACAGATAAAGTGGGAAAACACTAACCTTGATAAGGTGGAAGTCCTTTCAGCTTTCTTGTACAACTCTTGAGGTATTACCTCATGTATCTCCACCTCACTTCTAATCATGATGCAATGAATCATAATGGCTCTGTCAATGGTCACTTCTGACCGATTGCTAGTAGGGATGATAGAGCATTGGATGAATTCTAGTTATCCCCTAGCTACAGGCTTGAGGTCGAGCTTTCTTAGTTGGATAGGCTTGCCTTGAGTATCCATCTTCCATTGAGCTCCTTCCACATAAATGTCTGAAAGGACTCGGTCCAACCTTTGATCAAAATTGACTCTCCTTGTGTAAGGATGTGGGTCTCCTTACATCATTGGCAAGTGGAGCGCCAACCTTACACTCTCTAGGCTGAAATCCAAGGGTCACCATCGGACCATGGTGCTCCAATTTTTGGGATGTGGGTTCACGCTAGTGTCATGGTTATAGTGACCCATGTATTAGCATAGAACCCTTGCACCATCAAGATTCCAACTTCCGGAATCATATTGGTTAGGACTTTCTAACCTTTCCTCCGAATTTCTCTTCGGATCTCTGGGTACTCATTCTTTTTAGCCTAAAGGGGACTTTAGGAATCACCTTCTTCTTTGCCACTACTTCATAGAAGTGGTCTTGATGAGCTTTGGTGATGAATCTCTCCATCTCCTAAGATTCGGAGGTGGAAGCAACTGCTTTCTCTTTCCTCTTTCTAGAGGATTCTCCGACTTTGGGTGCCAAAAGTATGAATGGAAAACAAAAAGCAAGGCTTTTCTAACACCAAACTTAAAAGCTTTGCTCATCCTCAAGCAAAATATGAAGAAAAGAGTAGAAGATGAAGATAATAGGTGAAGAAAGAGGAGGATAGTGGTTCAGCCAAGTGAGGCTTAAGTGTATGAATAGTGTGTGTATAAAAGGTAGGAAGAAGGGGGTATTTATAGGGGTGGGATAGGGTAGGGTTCGAATGAATGGGTGAGAATTGGGTGGGAAATTTGAATTTGAAGTGGGTGGGGGTTGGTGGGAGTTATGATGGTTTTGGGAAGAGATATGAATGTGATTGGGTTAGGGTTTATAGGAAAGAGTATGTGGGGAAGAGTGAAAGTAAGAGAGAGAAGAAGGTGGGGTAGGTGGAGATTCTGTGGGACCCACTGATCCTGAGAGGCTAGGGAATTCGAGTTCCATGCCCCGTTGTGGGCGTTGAACGCCCAGCTCCTGCTTCTGGCTGGCATTCAACGCCAGCTTCAGGCTGCTCCTCATGGGCGTTGAACGCCCACTCTGGCGTCCTTGTCTGGCGTTCAACGCCAGCAAGGTGCTTGCTCCAGGGTGTTCTGTTTCCAGCTCTGACTGTTTCTGTTTTTGTTCTAGCTACTGCACATGATCACAAACTTAAACAAATATGAAAATTAAATTGAAATAACTTAAGTAAACTTAATGAAAAATAGAAATAACTTTAATTATGGTTGGTTTGCCTCCCAACAAGCACTTTTTTAACGTCACTAGCTTGACGGTTAGCTCCTTACGGAGGTGAATATGGGCTCAGAATTTTGCCCCTTATAGTGAATTTCTTGCCTGTGCTCTCATGGATGAGCTCCACATGCTCTAGAGACAGGATCTTGTTCACTGTGTGTAGAATGACTGGGTTGTCAGTGAAGGCAACTCTCATACCAGGTGAGAGGTCTTCAATGGGGATTTTCTTATCCCTCCACCCTTTAGGTACTTTCTTCTTAGTACATTTATTCTCAGTGCTTGATGATGGCTTCCCAACACCAAACTTAGAATTGGTGTCTGGGGGCTCTGTATAACTTTGCACTGAGAGGGGGTTGGAACACTAGGTGTTGCACAACTGTCTCTCTTTTGTCAGAGGGAGAGTTAGGGCTAGGCATCTTGAATAAGATGTGGTCCTCCCATAGCTGTAGAATCAGCTCTCCCTTTGCTACATCAATGATGGCATTGGCAGTGGCTAGGAAGGATCTTCCAAGAATGATTAAGTCATCCTCTTCCTCCTCAGTATCCAGGATTATAAAATCTGCAGGGATGTAAAGGTTCTCAACCTTACCTAAGACATCCTCTACACGGCCATAAGCCTTTTTCATTGACTTGTCTGCCATCTCTAGTGAGATTCTTGCAGCTTGTACCTCAAAGATTCCCAACCTTTCCATTACAGAGAGTGGCATAAGGTTTATGCTTGACCCTTGGTCACACAGATCCTTCTCAAAGGTAACGGTGCCCATTGTGCAAGGAATTAGGAAGTGTCTAGGATCCGACAGCTTCTGAGGAAGTTTCTACTGAACCAAGGCATTGAGTTCCTTGGTGAGCACTGGAGGTTCTTCCTCCAATGTCTCTGTGCCAAATAGCTTAGCATTCAGTTTCATCAGAATTTCTAGGTACCGAGCAACTTGCTCTTTCCTAGTTTCCTCTTCCTCATCAGAGGAGGAGTACTCTTCAGATTCTAAAATTTTCAACCAAGCATTCAAGGGAACTTCAATGGGTTCCTCATGAACCTTTGGTTCCATCAATTCTTCAATAGAAGAGTTCTCAGTGGGCTTGGGGTACCCAACTACTCCTATTGTGGCATTTAATGCTAGGACTTGTGTTTCTTTGGGCGTTGAATGCCCAGCTTGTATCCCTTTACTGGCGTTCAATGCTAGTGAGGGTACTGTATTGGGCATTGCATGCCCAATAAGGACCTCCTTACTGGCGTTCAACGCCAGAGAATCCCCCTCAGATTTGGCCTCAGTGTTCACTGTGATGGCCTTGCACTCTTCTCTTGGATTTACTTCAGTGTTACTAGGAAGAGTGTTAGGAGGGGTCTCAGAAATTCTCTTGCTCAGTTGACCAACTTGTACCTCCAGATTTCTGATAGAGGACCTAGTTTCTGTTATGAAACTGTGAGTGGTCTTAGAGAGTTCAGAGACTGTGGTTGCTAAGTTAGAAATGCTCTGCTTTTAGAAGTTTCCATCTGTTGCTGAGAAGATGGGAATGGTGGTCTGTTGATAAACCTATTTTGGGTTCTTCCACCTTGATTATTGTTGAAGCCTTGCTGAGGCTTCTGTTAATCCTTCCATGAAAGGTTAGGATGATTCTTCCAAGAGGAGTTGTAAGTGTTTTGCATAGGGTTCTACCATGTAATTCACCGCTTCCAGCATGGGTTGATCTGGATCATAGGCATCTCCATCATAGGAGGTGTCTTGAGTGCTGCTAGCTGCAGCTTGCATTCCAGTCAAGTGCTGAGAGATCATATTGACCTGTTGGGTCAAGATCTTGTTCTGAGCCAATATGACATTCAGAGTGTCAACTTTCAGGACTCTTTTCTTCTGAGCTACCCCATTGTTCACAGGGTTTCTCTCAGAAGTGTACATGAATTGGTTATTTGCAACCATTTCAATGAGTTCTTGTGCCTCTTTAGGTGTTTTCTTCAAGTGGAGTGATCCACCTGCAGAATGGTCCAATGACATCTTTGACATCTTGGACATCTCAGATAGACCATCATAGAAGATACCTAGGATAGTCCATTATGAGAGCATGTCAGGAGGACATCTCCTGATCAGTTACTTGTATCTTTCCTAAGCTTCATAGAGGGATTCACTCTCTTTTTGTCTGAAAGTTTGAACTTCCACCCTGAGCTTGGTCATCTTTTGAGGTGGAAAAAACTTGGCCAAGAAAGCATTGACCAACTTTTCCCAAGAGTCTAGGCTTTCTTTAGGTTGAGAATCCAACCACAGCCTAGCTCTGTCTCTGACAGCAAAGGGGAAAAGCATCAGTCTGTAGACCTCAGGATCCACTCCATTGGTCTTAATAGTGTCACAGATTTGCAAGAATTCAGATAAGAACTGATGTGGATCTTCCAGTGGAAGTCCATGGAATTTATAATTCTGTTGCATTAGAGAGACTAACTGAGGCTTTAGCTCAAAGTTATTTGCTCTAATTGCAGGTATGGAGATACTTCTTCCATAGAAGTTAGAAGTGGGTGTAGTAAAGTCACCAAGAACCTTCCTTGCATCTCCTCCATTGTTCTGTTTGGCTGCCATGCTTGTATTTTCAGTTTCTTGTTCGAAAAGTTCTATGAGGTCTCTTCCAGAATGTTGTGCTTTAACTTGTTGTAAACGCTTCCTTAAGGTCCTTTTAGGTTCAGGATCAGGATCAAAGAGAGGTTCTTTTTCTCTGTTCCTACTCATAAACAAGAAAAAGAAGACAAGAAAGAAAAAAAATGGGGGCTCTATGTCAAAGAATAGAGAACTCCCTATGAGATGTGAAGAAGAAAGAAGAATGAGGATAGAAGAATGAGATGAAGAGTTCGAATAAAAGGAGGTAAAGAATTCAAAAATTTAGAAGTGAAAAGAGAAACTAGAATTAAAATATTTTTTGTTTTTATTTTATTTATTAATTGAATAGGAAATTAAAAGCTAATTAACTAAAAATATTTGAAAAGTTAGAAGGTAGTTTTCGAAAAAGAAGAGAGAGAGCAGTGAGAAGTTTTTGAAAATAGAAGAGAGAGGAATTAGGAAGTTTTGAAAAAGAAGAAAGAGAAAACAAGTAACTAATTAAGAAAGATTTGAAATTAAGATAAGATAGAAGATTAGAAAAAGAATTGAAATTAAAATTTAAAATTAGAAAAGATAAGATAAGAATTTGAAAAGATTTGATTTTGAATTTTGAAATTGAAGCAAGATAAGATAAAGATTTGAAAATAAGTTTGAAAAGATAAGATATGGTGAAGATTTGAAAAAGATTTGAAAAAAGATAAGATTTGAAATTTGATTTTTGAAAAAGATTTAAATTTGAAATTTGAATTTTGAATTTGAGTTTTAAAATTTGAATTTGAAATAAGATAAGATAAGATTTTTTGAAATTTAAAGAAAGATAAAAAGATAACGTGAAGATTTGAAAAAGATATAAAAAGATAAGAATTAAAATTTAAAATTTGACTTTAAGATAGGATAAGATAAGATAGTGATTTGAAATTAAAATTTGAAAATCTTTTTGGAATTTTCGAAAATTTGATTAAAGATAGAAAAGATATTTTTTTGATTTTTTGAATTAATGAAGAGAGAGAAAAACAACCAAAAGACACCAAACTTAAAATTTTTAGATCAAGAGACACTAATTTTCGAAAATTGAAAGAACAAACACCGAAAGACACCAAACTTAAAACTTTTAACATCAAAACAAGAAAAGAAACAAGAACAACTTGAATACCAAGAAAGAACACTGAGACTAATTCAAAAATTTTGAGAAAACAAAGAACACACAAAGGACACCAAACTTAAGAATTAACATTAGACTCAAACAAAAGAAACTATTTTTTGAAAATTTTTGGAAAAAGAAACAAGAAAGTTCGAAACTTTAACAAGAACAAGAACAAAAGACTCAAACAAAAGATAAAGATTAATAAAGAAAAGAAAAGGTTTTGAAAAATTTTTGAAAAGAAAACAAAAGACTCAAATAAAATAGTAAAAATGACCTAATCTAAGCAACAAGATAAACCGATTGTTTGTCAAATTCGAACAATCCCCGACAACGGCGCCAAAAACTTGGTGCACAAAACTGGCTCCGCAGGTTTCGTACAGATAGACTGGCAAGTATACCGGGTCGTCCAAGTAATTACTCAGGTGAGTGAGGGTCGATCCCACGGAGATTTTTGGTTTTAGCAAGCAGTGGTTACCTTGCATATCTTAGTTAGGCGGATTGAAATTATAGTTTGTCACGAAAAACGCATAAAATAGAATAAATAAATAAAACGATACTAGATAGGTGTGAAATCAATGGTATAAGAACGGTTGAGGCTTCGACGATGCTTTGTCTTTCCGGATTAACTTTTCTTACTGTCTACTTCAATAACTTTCTGATTCATTCAATGGCAGCCGTAAGTGATTAACTCATGTCCTCTCATCAAGTTAACCTCCTCCACTGTAGCAATCTACTATGTTGAAGTGACTCATGTCCTCTCATCAAGCCACCTCTAGGTCTCTCACTATAGTAGAAGATGAAGCTCTAAGCAATCCACTCCCCTTCACGATCCTACTCAAGGTGCCACAGACAAGGAAGATCTTCCGGATCAGAAAGTCCTGCTTCTCTGACTCTAGCCTTAACGCCACAAAGACCTTACTTACCCACGATCAACGGAATTTCATGTCACATATCCAAAGTTGCCCATGTACTCTATTGGAATCCGCAATGCAATATCTAGCTTTGGTTCAATGCTATCCGGGTCAGGACTCGCACGGAACCCATGTAGAACAAGGGTGATTGTCATTGGTCACCCTCAATTCATGAGATGAAGAACGAGAATGCATAAGAGAATAGAATCAGACATATTGAACTAAAACAGTAATATTATTGATCCATGAAACTCAGAAGAGCTCCTAACCTTAACCTTAGGAAGTTAGTGACTCATACTGTACAAAAGTAGTGAAGTATTTGAATGGGGGGGAGTTAGGGTGATCTCCTCCTATATATACTAATATGCTAACTAAGAATTACAGAAATAAGATAAACAAAGTTGATCGTGTGAAAATCCACTTCTGGGGCCCACTTGGTGAGTGTTCGGGCTGAGCTTTAGTGAAATCCATGAGCTAGTACCCCTTAGGGGCGTTGAACGCTGGCTTGGGACTCCCTTTTGGGCATCGGACGCCAGCTGCTCCCTTGTGGGCGTTGAACACCAAGAATAGGGTAGTGGCTGGCGTTGAACGCTAGTTTTGGGCCTTCATTTCCAAAGTAAAGTATGGATTATTATATATTTCTAGAAATCCCTGGATGTTAGCTTTCCATAGCCATTGAGAGTGCGCTGTTTGGACTTCCGTAGCTCCAGAAAAGCTCCTCGAGTGCACGGAGGTCAGATCCTGACAGCATCTGCAGTCCTTTCTCTGTCTCTGAATCAGACTTTTGCTCAAGCTCCTCAATTTCAGCCAGAAAATACCTGAAATCACCATAAAACACACAAACTCAAAGTAGAATCCAAAAATATGAATTTTGCACTAAAACCTATAAAAATATAATAAAACTTAAACAAAACATAATGAAAACTATATAAAAATAACGCCAAAAAGTGTATAAAATATCCGCTCATCAATTATCCCTGCCCCTCCGAACGCTTGGTTGGAGGCTCCGTCAACATGAAGCTTCCACCATGTACTCGTATTCTCGGGTGCATCACCAACTACCTTGACTAGAAAGTCTGCACCCGGACCTGACTCGCTAGTGGGCCGGGCCGGAATAAAACTCTTAGAAGGATGACGATTTATCAAATAGGCAGCTGTTAAAAAAGCATCTTCCTAAAAGATTTTAGGAAGTTTGGCTATGGAAAAATGAGTAAAATCCATTTTAACAATAATGTGCCTGTATTTTCTCTCAATCACACTTTGTTGTTGGTATGTATGAAAGCAGAAATTAAAAGTCTATAATTAATACTATTTTACTGTAAAAATATACTTAAAAATGTGTGACAAGAATTTTATTGCTTTGTCAGTTTGTATTGAGAGATATAGCTATAAGGATAAAGGCTAAGTTGTATTAGTAGGGTAGCTTGCTTTGGCTGCATTAGAATCGAATTGGGGAAGTATTTTATTTTCTTGTATATGATCTTCAAGGTTCTGACCTTTGATAGCATATAAAGCATGTTGTTGCTAAGTTACAAAGTTTTTGTCATCGAGTTTATTTAAGATTGGAGCCAAATAATTTTTGAAACTGATAAAAGGAAGTGTGATAGCCATGGATGATTAAAAGGCTTTGATACCATGTGAACTTAATCGAAAAAGTAATGAAGAATCATGAACTGAGCTTAGTAATGCCCAGTTTCTTGTGTGCTAAGAAAGACAAAGAAAGAATGATACAAAGAGAAAAGAGAGTGAATTGTATTTGATATTAATATAGAAAATGTGATTATACATTGCTATTAATAAAAGGACGATGTGAGGTATTTATACACCACAATGAATGAGAGTAAACAAGCTACACTAATACAACTTTAACCTTTATCGTTATATAAACCTCTCCATATGACTCATGTTGGGTCAGCCATACAATTATTTTAAGGTGAAAATTCAAGTGCAGTCAACTTTACGTAAAATTGATAATTGAGAGCTGTTAGATAAAAATTTAGTTAAATCAATTAAGTTAACTAAAATTTAGTTAAATCAATTAAGTCATTTAATTGTTCTCAGCTATTAACTTTACGTAAAATCGACTGCAAAAGTTTTCATCTTATTTCAATAAATCGATCAGCTTAATTGCATGTATCACAGTAAAATAGCACTAAGATGTAATTTGATTGACCCTTGAAGTCAAAGTGAAGTTGATATCATTTGCTATTTTCTTCGCATCAAATGAGATGCCTTCTAATCCTCTTTTCGAAAATCCAGCACTGTAAATTCCATGTTCTCCTTTCCAATGATTTGGGTAACTTGGTTTTGGCATTCCATTCTCATTGAATAGATTCTTGTAATCCTGAACGGCCAAAAATGTAACACAATTAATTACACAAACATATTTATTAAGTACATTAATCTAAACGGTAACACTACAAAGACCAAAAAAAAGTCAAAATTTATTATTAATCTATATTAAATAAGACAAGTTCTAGTTGGTTTTGTTTATTCTTTTTTGTTATAAAATATTTTTATAATTTAAAATTGAATTTGAGACTACTATACCCACTATCCATTGAATAGATTTGTTTCTTTAGGAAATACGATATTATTTCCAAAATAAAAATATAAATATACGCACCTTAAGCCACTTCAGCACATTGGTTTTGTATCCAGTAGCAAAGATGATTGCATCGAAATGAGCATGTTGTCCATCAACAAATTTAACTACCTTTCCTTCCTTGATACTTGAAATACCAGGATAAACCTAAATTTAATTTAAGACAAGGATAACTAATTGATCGGATAGAACCCATTGTTAATTAAGAAATCAATTTACAAATTATAATTAATTAACTAAAAAAGTATAAAAAATTAACTTTTACTTAAACAACATTAACCGACTTTAATGTTTAGATTTATAATTTAAAATCTAAAATTTTAGATAAATAAAATAATTTTAAAAAATCGACTGATCTTAAAAAATTGATTATCTAGCATTAAACAAGTATATATGTATTTATTACCTTCACTTTTCCCTTCTTAATCTTTTCTATACAACCAACATCAATGGTAGGAGTAGTACCACCTTTTATTTTGAGTGCAAAAGGTCCCTCCTTTGGCCTCGTCAAACCATACTTAAACATATTCCCATACTTCAATTTGCTCATAAGAACCATCATCTTGTCCACTTTATCCACCATGAAGTGTTTCAGCATCAACATACCCGCATACACCATTTCCTTAGTAAAATAATGCACCTGAATGAACAGCATACACCCACTATTAAATTTTGTTGGTTATTTTGAACTCTATAGGGTTCATATATTAGAACAGATGCAATGCATGCAATTTGATTGCAAGCACAAGAATTTACATAAGAGAAATGTTAGGGCCAGCCAATTTTGTGATTTGTAGCAATTAATTAGTTATCATTATTGTTTTTAATAGTGTGAGATTATATCTAATTATATAAAATTATTCACTTTTTTTTACTAATTAAGTGCTGGCTAGATAAACTTTCTATTCACATAATTAAATAGCTCATATATATTTTAAGTTGATTTATTAACACTCTAATTTCAAATGTTGAAATGCGCGATGTAAGAGTCAATGTAGCGCAAGAAATCAACCCTAGGGACAAAATTGGGAAAGTCAGAAGGAAAAGGATAATGTGGAAGGCTACAAAAGTCTTTTCCTAAGTGTAGTTTCAAACGATCATAGGCTCTTTTCCTCCAAAGAGAAACAGGGCAATCATCTCTTTCAAGAACAATGTTAGAGATTCTGAGTTTGTTGAGGCACCCTGCGGTTGCTATTCCAGCTGGTCCTGCACCTACAATCACAACAGGTACTTCAATAATCTGCATGCTTGATTGTTATAGTTAATAATCAATTTTTTTTTCGGTGACTAGTGAATAATCAATTTAGTCTTGGTGTTTTTATAGTTTTATAAAGTTCTGTTATTATTGAAAACGTGCATGAATTGTGATGATCTTTTTATAGTTTTTTGTTTGTTTTGTTGTAATTATGGGGCAATGCATATGTTTTGAAGATAGTCTAATTGGTTAGTCAAGTAATTTTCAAGCCAAATTTATTCTTACCGTCTAAAATTAAAAATCAGTTATCAAATTAAAACTAAAATATAAAATATATATTTAAAATATATGAAACATTATATTTAAAAAATATATATATATATATAATATTTTTTAATTTTTATACATAACATATTATACAATAGGAGTAATATATCATTTAAGAAGATGATTTAATTAACATGTGTTTTAAGGTTATACATGTTATAGTTATTATTAATAAAAAATTAGTTTTTTTACTTTACCATGCAACATTTCTATCTAGGGATGTTAATGGGGCGGGGTGGGGGCGGGGGCGGGGATACCTCCCTGCTCCCTGTTTTTGCCCCCCCAAAATTGATCCCCATTTCCCGCGTTTTCTGTGTTATTCGCGGGTCCACATTCCCCATCTCTTTATGTTGAACATTTATATGAAAATTATAGTAAAAAATAAAAAAAAAACTACAAAACATTATTACAAACATATCTTATCCAAGATTATAAGTCAAGAAATACAACATAACAAATCATAGCCCATAAGGGGATAAGCACTGAACAAGAAGAGTGGCCGGTAGCGACTGGCGAAAGGGTATGCTGCTATGGCTGTGACTGTCGACACAACTATGGGGGATTGGGAGTTTTGAACTTTTCTGGAGAGTTGGGGCTTCGAAACGGCGCTAAGTGGAGTAGTAGGAGAGAATGGAAGACATTAAATAAGGTAGGGTTAGGGTTTTCAATAGGTGAAATCCCTAAAAATTCTTTATATTGGGAATAAATTCAGGGTATTTAAATAAACTCAAGAATTTGGGGAATTATCGGGGGCGAGGTGGGGATCCCCGCTCGGGTCCCCGTGCGTGTCTCGGGGGGATTTTAGTCCCCATCCCCATCTCCACGAAAAAAATCTCCACCTTCAGGTTCCCATTCAGAGCAGTCCCCAAAGGGATCCCTGCGTTTCGGAGAATTTTGACACCCCTATTTCTATCTGAAACACTTAGCTATTTGTTTATTCCCTCTCAAACACCTTTTTTCCCCTCCTTCATACTTGCTAAAGGATGGAAAAGCGTTGATTGTTCCTTGGACTGACTAAAGAGGAGTGATAATTAATATAAAATTTGAGAATGTCAATATCATTTTTTAATGTATGTATTTTAATTTACTCTATTTAATATTTATAAAAATATTTAAATTTATTTAAAAATAAATAAATAATAATTTCTTATTACAAAAGATTTAAACGCTAACAAAATTAACCATAAAAGAATAAAATTAAAGTTATACCCATAAAAAATGAATTATGTTCGACAAAAATAATTAATTATTAATTTTTTATTATTTCTATTAAAAATTTAATTACAATGCCCAAATTATCCCATTCTCTTCCATTATCTTCAACTTTTTAAATTTTTCAACTCAAGTCTCTGTTACCAACAAAATCACTACATTTTTTCTCAAATTTTGAATACCACCATCACCACCACCATCACTGTCAACATCACAGTCAATACAACTCATCAATAAACCGAGACAGAATGAGACAAAAGGAGATAAACTACTGAAGGAAGATAAACAAAGCCAGGAGTAATAACGGAGAGCAAAAATTATCAACGTTGTTGTCTTCAGCAATCGTTAAGCTCGGGAGAAGGAGCAGAAGCGTTGCTTCCGTCATTGAGGCGGTTCTGCCGGAGGCGGCGTTGGAAGAAAGATGCTCTAACCCTAACTCCAGTATATTCCCGGCGTATTCTTGTTGCAGCAGTGGATCCGTTGTCAGAGAAATTAAAAGGTTATTATAGTTGTTAGAGAAATTGAATAAGAGCTATCACTCATTTCATTTTCTATATAAATTCTCTAAATTGAACAAAAAAAATGTTATTATTTGAGTTTATAGATTTTTATTGAACTTTTGTTTTGTTTACCCCTTATTTGATTGTTTCTTCTTGCTTTATTTTCCGTGATTCCCATGTTTGTGTGCGAAGCAGTCTTTTGGTGGCAAACTATTGAAGAAGATTGCAAGAAAAAAATCAATAGTTGTTAGCATAGTTGTATTTAGTTTATCTCTTTTGTCTCACTCTCTTTGTGATTTTGCTGTTAAACAGAGAGTTGAGTTGAAGAATTTGAAAAGTTAAAGATAATAGAAGAAATATGGGTATTATGCATGGGTATTTTGATTAATTTTTTTAATAGAAATAATAAAAAATTAATAATTAGTTATTTTTGTCGAACATAATTCATTTTTTATGGATACAACTTTAATTTTATTTTTTTATAGTTAGTTTTGTCAATATTCGAATCTTTTGTGGTAAAAGATGGTTATTTACTCTTAAAAAAATTATTGCCGTTCATCTTAAAGGAAAATGTTTCTTTTTTTTTTCCTACTTTATAATTTTTTTTAATTATTAAACTGAGGACACTTAACACGTTCATTTCCAGATAAACTGGAAACTTTGAGAATACTATGATGAATTCTTGAAGGAGGAATAATAAGACGCTGATTTCCAGTTGAGAATACTATGATGAATTCTTGAAGGAGTAATAATAAGACGCTGATTCATTTTTGTATACATTGATTTGAGACTCGTCATATTTTATTTCATATGGTTTTGTTAATTTATGTAATATTCAATTGTTCTTTATTCATGAATGAAATAGAGTTTTGTTACAGAAATAACCTATAGTCTTATTCAAAATTAAAACTCAATTCAATGAATTGAGCAGAATATAAATTAATGTGTTCAAACTAACATCATCCTTTAATTATTTGGGAATTCAAAAAGAATATTTACTTTCTATATCTTTTTGTATAAAATATTATTTTAGATTAAAAATTTTCAATGGTTTCTAATTTTCATATATATGAATTTTAAAATGTATAAAATATTCAATAGATTTCTTATAAGTTAAGAGTCAATATTCGGTTCTTCTATCCCAAATAATTGTCCATTTTTAATACTACTCCTATGTTGTTACTTGTTACAAACAAACAAGTATTCATTTAGAAAAATTAGGTAACATTAATAACTAATTTATTTTTTACTAATTAAATGAAGATCGATGAGGCAGTAAGTTAAAAAGAAAACAGTAAAATGTTATAATTAAAACTACCCGTTGGTCAAAAATAAAATAAATTTTGAGATATCAAAGTCAAGGCCCGACAAGTACTTTTCGAAGGACATAGTACTCGTCGAAGGAGATGTATCGAGGAGAGAGATAAGGTTGATCGACAAATCTTATCGAAGAAGATTATTGAGTGAAGATAATTGATGACAGTTATTCACAGCATACAAAGCGTGAAAATAGTTACTTAAAGATTAATACACGTGTGAAATATATTTGAATTTGATTAGTCGAAAAGTCCTATAAATATATGAAGATTGAAAAGAATAAGGATTGAAATCTCATTTCAAAAAACATTCTCACACTCTTATATTCCCACCGAATTTCTGAGTTTGTTAAGAGCTTCCTTTTCTCTAGGGTTCCTTTCATGTCTTTTACATTTATTTTAATTTCTTGTAATCTTTATCTTCTTACAAATTTATCTTTTCAACAAAGTTGTTCTTTTTATTCCTTTTAGAGTTTTCGTACTTTGTATTTGATTTCAAAGTCCTTCGATTTTATTGAAGGCAGTTTATTGCTTTCTTTAAATTAAATGCTATTTCTTTCCTTTCCAGTTGTTTTATTTCCAAAGTTATCCTTTTTTTTCAGATTTTTCTTTGTTATTTTAGCTGATTTAAAAGAATCTTTTATGCAATTTCAAGAACTGGTACTCACAAGAGGAGTAGGTTTCGCTCTCAGATCCTAGATATCAAACCACCCAAATTTGCTAAAATCTGTAAAACAAATTGGCGCACTCAGTGGGATAGTTTTAAAAGTTAAGTGTGTCAAAAAAATTTTGTCATGATCTAGTGTATGCAACTTAGAAGTGGTAGAATTATACGTATGATAGACGAAATTTCTAATACTAAATAATCTGCAAATAATAATGTTGTTATAGTTGCACAAACGTCAGTGGAGATGACGTCACGTTCTAAAAGTGGTACATTAGTGGAGAATGCAACAGTTACTAATCCTCCAGTTGGGAATAACTGGTGAAATTCACGCCCACAAATTGCTTTGACGCAAGCACAACCTTCAGTAACCGTTGGTTGGCCTCCTTATGGCCTACCTCCAGGTTATAATTCACCAATGGGTGGTTATGTTCCTCCAATTAGATTTGGAATTATGTCAATTAGCAATTCATTTTTTTCATTACATATTGAGTTTTCTCGTGATTATCAAGTGGCTTCCACATCGAATGGTCCTGGTTCGATGGCTGCTTTTCGACAGCATATCGATGAAAGTTATCATGATTTGGTCAATTTATTGACCCAGCAAATGACAACTATATTGAACCCAATGATGGCTGATCATGAGTAAAAATTTGAGCGTCTTGCTAGACAAGTTGAGCGGATTGCTCGAATTATTGATTATGATGAAGGTGATCAATAAAATATGCAAATGAACCGAGAGGATCTGATGAAAATGCCTAGCAATAGGGATAGTGATATGCATTTTGAAGAAGATATTCTTCGAGTGGTTCGACGAGATCAAAACACGGATGACGTTTTGGCTCAAATGCGAGCTAATCAACGTGGTGAGAGATACCAAGTTACTAGAATTGTTGAGGATGTGCTTAATAGAGTCGGATTCAATGTGGGTTTCATGAATCGACCATACTTTGTTTCTATTTTTTCTGCTATTGTGCAAGCGGCAGAGGTACCAAGAGGTGTGAAAAACCCTGAAATAATAACAAAGTTTGTGGGTGAAGTTGGTGAATCGACTACTGAGCATATTGTTCGATCTATTATTGAATTGGGAAATTTAGCAAATGATGAGAACTTGAAGATGAAATTTTTTCCTTCTTCTTTAACAAAGAATGCATTTACTTAGTTTTCTAACCTCATGCCTAATTTGATTTTAACTTGGGCACAATTAGAGAATGCTTTTCATTCTCAATTTTTTAGAGGTGAATTGAATGTGACAGTTACTGATTTAGTGGCTTTGAAACGAGAAGATGGTGAATCAATAGATGACTTCGTGATTTGTTTTAAAAATGCTCGAAGTCGATGTTATGTGTCTTGTCCTGAAAGTGAAGTAGTGAAAATAGCGACCATGTATTTAAGATTTTACATACGTCAAAAGTTGCTTAATGTTGATATACTTGACTTAGCTCATTTAGTTGAAAGAGTTCGTCAAATAGAAATTCTTCGAAAGGATACAGAAAGATTTAAAAATGAGAAAAGGTTGAAAAATAAATCTTTTTCTCGAAAAGAAAAGGTTTCATATGTCGAAATAAAATCCTCAAGTGAAGAATTTGATTTTGAATTTTCTGAAGTTGATTTGGTTGAATTAAAGAATGGTCCACCTTATGTATACTCTCTGCTTAAGAAAATCACGAATGTTGATAGATCTAATGATACAAAACATAAGAGTGGAAAGAATTATAGCTTCGATATTTCAAAATCAGATCAAATATTTGATGTGTTTCTTAAAGATAAACAATTAATCTTGCCAGAAGGCAAGACATTGCTTTCAATAAAAGATTTAAAGGAGAAACCTATTGTAACTTTTATCAAGCAATTAGCCATTCAACTAATAAATATGTTCGTTTCAGAGACTTGATTCAAGAAGCAATTATGGAAGGGAGATTAAAGTTCGATGATGGTGAAAAAGATATGAAGGTTGACTCTGATCCTTTTGATGTTGGTGCAAATTTTGCAGAGCCTTTCTTAGGGATCAACATGTTTGGTTTTTCTTATGAATTTGATACTGTTCTAGGGAATTTTGAAGATAATGTTCGACCAGTGTATCCGGGTGTTGGTGAAGGATTGTTAGAATTTCAGATGCAGCAGAAATTGAAAGATCGATATGTGTCTTTGTGCTCTCGGTGTAATGTTGTGTTCGATGTTGATGCTGCATCTATCTTTGAGAAAGAAAAAATGAAAAAAGCGTTAGCCCATAAAGAAGAACAAATTCGTCAAAGGCAACCTCCTCGAAGACAAGAGGGACAAAGTTCTGATGTCTCTTAGAGGAATTTTTCTTCTTCAATGAGTCATTCACAAGCTGTGGGTGTGCAATAGATACGAAATTGTCAGGAGTTTTGTAATTGAGATGCACAATATAGGGTAACCCTCAGAGAGGTCATCGAGGTTTCAATCGAGGCCATTATCCATATCCTTGAGGAAGAGCTAGAGGAAATTGAGGTGGAAGGAATGGATGACAAATAGTGCAGAAGGAATCATCAAATTCTAAAGACAAGGGAGAAACACCTTTTTTTCATTCTTGAATAGTCTTCCCGTCTGATAGGAAACCCGTTCCTAAAGGGATTCCCTCACTAGCTAAATTCAAAAAGGGCAAAGCTGTTGTTGTAGCACCAATTGATGATAAAGAAAAAGATGTTGAATTGGGTAAAGAATATTTCGAGGAAGGTGATGAGGAAATAGTAAGCACTATTTTGATGATACAAACTGAATACTTAGGGGAATACGAAGGAAATTCGAATGAGGATTATGATGTGGAAGATGAAGAAGCTTTTGATTTTATTCATTCAGAAGGTGAATTAGGATATTTTTAAAGGCCGACAGAAAAGCAAAAGTCACATCTTCAACTATTGCATGTTACTGCTTATATGAGTGGTATTTGTGTTAACAAAATTTTGGTCGATGGAGGAGCAGCAATTAGTTTGTTGCCAGAACGAACGCTAACTAAGGTAGGGAAGTATTTTGATGATTTGATCCCTAATAATATTTCAGTGACCGATTATAGCGGTGTATCAACCCCTGCAAAAGGGTTAGTTACTCTTCAAGTGCAAGTGGGATCTTCATGTCGAAATACTGTTTTTGTGGTGGTGTCTTCGAAGGCTAGCTATAATGCATTGCTTGGACAAGATTGGATTCATGGTGTTGGAGCTGTACCTTTGACCGTGCATCAGAGTATTCTTCTTTGGATTGATGAAGGAATATATGAAGAGATAAAAGCAGATTCGAGCCTTTATGTGGAACAGTTACATGTCGATTTTAAGGTGTATAATGAAAAAATGAAACCTCTTAATGTCAATAGGATGCTTAATTCTTATAATTGTGAAAGCTATTTTTTGACTTCAGAAGGACTTAATGTGAAGCTTTGTGATGAGCGGATAATTTATACGCTTTTTGGCATTGTTTTTAGTATGTTTTTACTAGGATCTAGTTACTTTTAGGGATATTTTCATTAGTTTTTATGTTAAATTCACATTTTTAGACTTTACTATGAGTTTGTGTGTTTTTCTGTGATTTCAGGTATTTTCTGACTGAAATTGAGGGACTTGAGCAAAAATCAGATTCAGAGGTAGAAGAAGGACTGCTGATGTTGTTGGATTCTGACCTCCCTGCACTCAAAGTGAATTTTCGGGAGCTACAAAACTCAAAATGGCGCGCTTCTAATTGCGTTGGAAATTAGACATCCAGGGCTTTCCCGCAATATATAATACTCCATACTTTGGCCGAGTTTAGACGACGTAAAAGGGCGTTGAACGCTAGTTCTACGCTGCAGTCTGGAGTTAAACGCCAGAAACACGTCACGAACCAGAGTTGAACGCCAGAAACACGTTACAACCTGGCGTTCAACTCCAGAAAGAGCCTCTGCACGTGTAACATTCAAGCTCAGCCCAAGCACACACCAAGTGGGCCCCGGAAGTGGATTTATGCATCAATTACTTACTTCTGTAAACCCTAGTAACTAGTTTAGTATAAATAGGACTTTTTACTATTGTATTAGTATCTTTTTGATCATTTTTAGATCTCTAGACCTCCATGGGAGGCTGGCCACTTGGCCATGCTTACCCTATATTCACTTATGTATTTTTCAACGGTAGAGTTTCTACACCCCATAGATTAAGGTGTGGAGCTCTGCTGTTCCTCATGAATTAATGCAAAGTACTACTGTTTTTCTATTCAATTCAACTTATTCCGCTTCTAAGATATTCATTCGCACTTCAACATGAATGAGATGAACGTGACAATCATCATCATTCCCTATGAAGGCGTGCCTGACAACCACTTCCGTTCTACCTTAGATTGAATGAGTATCTCTTGGATCTCTTAATCAGAATCTTCGTGGTATAAGCTAGATTGATGGCGGCATTCATGAGAATCCGGAAAGTCTAAACCTTGTCTGTGGTATTCCGAGTAGGATTTAGGGATTGAATGACTGTGACGAACTTCAAACTCGCGAGTGCTGGGCATAGTGACAGACGCAAAAGGATAGTAAATCCTATTCCAGTATGATCGATAACCTCCAAATGATTAGCCATGCAGTGACAGCGCATTGGACCATTTTCACAAGAGAGGATGGGATGCAGCCATTGACAACGGTGATGCCTCCAGATGATTAGCCATGCAGTGACAGCGCATCGGACCATTTTCACAGAGAGGATGAAAAGTAGCCATTGACAACGGTGATCCCCTTACATAAAGCTAGCCATGGAAAGGAGTAGGATTGATTGGATGAAGACAGCAGGAAAGCAGACGTTCAGAGGAACGAACGCATCTCTATATGCTTATCTAAAATTCCCACCAATGAATTACATAAGTATTTCTATCTTTATTTTCTATTTATTTATTATTAATATTCAAAAACTTCATAACTATTTGATATCCGCCTAACTGAGATTTACAAGGTGACCATAGCTTGCTTCATACCAACAATCTCCATGGGATCGACCCTTACTCACGTAAGGTTTTATTACTTAGACGACCCAGTGCACTTGCTGGTTAGTTGTGCGAAGTTGTGAAGTTATGTTTGGACCATGGTATTGTGCACCAGTTGTTGGTGCCATTGCCAGGGAGAGAATGAACAAATTTTACAACCTCAGAGTAACAATTTTGCATTATCAAGTTTTTGGCGCCGTTGCCGGGGATTGTTTGAGTTTGGACAACTGGCGGTTCATCTTGCTGCTCAGATTAGGTAAATTTCTTTTTGTTTTATTTTTAAAAATTTTTCAAAAATCTTCAAAAATTTCTCTTTTATTTTCGAAAAAAAGAAAAAAAATAAAATAAAAATTCTTTTCAAAAAAATTTTTTATTATGTTCTTCAGAATTTTTAAGAATGAATTCTAGAGTTTCATGAAGCATGTGAAGCCTGGCTGGCTGTAAAGCCATGTCTAAATTTATTTGGACTGGGGCTTCCAACCCAACATTATCAAGAGCAAGCCAGTTGTTGCTAATCCACCTGCTGCTGTTCCTGATCCACCTGATTTACATGCTAAAGCTTGACTGGCCATTAAGCCATGTCTAACCCTCAGATTGGAGCTTTAGACTAAAGAGCACAAGATTCTTGGAATTCACATTAAAAAAATTTTGAAATCCTTATTTTTCTTTTCAAACAATTTTTGAAAAATACAAAAAAATTAGAAAATCATAAAAATCAAAAATATTTTGTGTTTCTTGTTTGAGTCTTGAGTCAGATTTTAAGTTTGGTGTCAATTGCATGTTCATCTTGCATTTCTCAAAAAAATCATGCATTCATGGTGTTCTTCATGATCTTCAAGTTGTTCTTGGTAAATCTTCTTGTTTGATCTTGATGTTTTCTTGTTTTGTGCCTTTTCTTGTTTTTCATGTGCATTTTTGCATTCATAGTGTCTGAACATGAAAAATTTCTAAGTTTGGTGTCTTGCATGTTTTCTTTGCATATAAAAATTTTCAAAAATATGTTCTTGATGTTCATCATGATCTTCAAAGTGTTCTTGGTGTTCATCTTGACATTCATAGTGTTCTTGCATGCATTCATTGTTTTGATCTAAAAATTCTCATACATTGAGTCTTTTTCATGTTTTTCTCTTTCTTCATTAAAAATTCAAAAATTAAAAAAAAATATCTTTTCCTTTTTCTTCTCATAAATTCGAAAATTTGAGTTGACTTTTTCAAAAAATTTTTAAAATTTAATTGTTTCTAATGAGTCAAATCAAATTTTCAATTTAAAAATCTTATCTTTTCCAAAAGCTTTTTCAAAAATCAAATCTTTTTCATTTTTCTTATTTATTTTTGAAAATTTTAAAATTATTTTTCAAAAATCTTTTCCTTAATTTTATATCATATTTTCGAAAATATCTTCAACAATTAATGTTTTGATTCAAAAATTTCAAGTTTGTTACTTGCTTGTTAAGAAAGATTCAAACTTTAAGTTCTAGAATCATATCTTGTGATTTCTTGTGAATCAAGTCATTAATTGTGATTTTAAAAATCAAATCTTTTTCAAAACTAATTTCAATCATATCTTTTCAAAAATATCTTTTTATCTTATCTTTTTCAAAATCATATCTTTTCTTAACATTCTTATCTTTTCAAAATTGAATTTCAAAATTTGTTTCAACTAACTAATTGACTTTTTGTTTGTTTCTTATCTTTTTCAAAACTACCTAACTAACTCTCTCTCTCTCTCTCTCTCTCTCTCTCTCTCTCTCTCTCTCTCTCTCTCTAATTTTCGAAAATCTCTTCCCTCTTTTTCAAAAATTCTTTTTAATTAACTAATTGTTTCAATTTTTAATTTTAATTTGATTTCATTCTTAATTTTCGAAAATTACTAACCCCTTTTCAAAATTTTATTTTTGAAAATCCTCTTTCTCTCTCATCTCCTTCTATTTATTTATTCATCTACTAACACTTTATCTCACCCAAATTCGAACCCCCTCTTCCATCTGTGTTCGAATTTTCTCTTCTTCCCTTCTTTACACTACATTCTTTTCTTCTTCTACTCACACAGGGGAACCTCTATACCTGGGCAAAGAGGATCCCTATTATTATTTTCTGTTCCCTTCTTTTTCATATGAGCAGGAGCAAGGACAAGAACATTCTTGTTGAAGCAGATCCTGAACCTGAAAGAACTCTGAAAAGGAAACTAAGAGAAGCTAAAATACAACAATCCAGAGACAACCTTACAGGAATTTTTGAACAAGAAGAGGATATGGCAGCCGAAAATAATAATAATAATGCAAGGAGGATGCTTGGTGACTTTACTGCACCTAATTCTAATTTACATGGAAGAAGCATCTCCATCCCTACCATTGGAGCAAACAATTTTGAGCTGAAACCTCAATTAGTTTCTCTGATGCAACAAAACTGCAAGTTTCATGGACTTCCATCTGAAGATCCTTTTCAGTTCTTAACTGAATTCTTGCAAATCTGTGATACTGTTAAGACTAATGGAGTAGATCCTGAAGTCTACAGGCTCATGCTTTTCCCGTTTGCTGTAAGAGATAGAGCTAGAATATGGTTGGATTCTCAATCTAAGGATAGCCTGAACTCTTGGGATAAGCTGGTCAAGGCTTTCTTAGCCAAGTTCTTTCTTCCTCAAAAGCTAAGTAATCTTAGAGTGGATGTTCAAACCTTCAGACAGAAAGAAGGTGAATCCCTCTATGAAGCTTGGGAGAGATACAAGGAACTAACCAAAAAGTGTCCTTCTAACATGCTTTCAGAATGGACCATCCTGGATATATTCTATGATGGTATGTCTAAATTAGCTAAGATGTCATTGGATACTTCTGCAGGTGGATCCATTCACCTAAAGAAAACGCCTGCAGAAGCTCAAGAACTCATTGACATGGTTGCTAACAACCAGTTTATGTACACTTCTGAGAGGAATCCTGTGAGTAATGGGACGCCTCAGAAGAAGGGAGTTCTTGAAATTGATACTCTGAATGCCATATTGGCTCAGAATAAAATATTGACTCAGCAAGTCAATATGATTTCTCAGAGTCTGAATGGAATGCAAGCTGCATCCAACAGTACTCAAGAGGCATCTTCTGAAGAAGAAGCTTATGATCCTGAAAACCCTGCAATAGCAGAGGTGAATTACATGGGTGAACCATATGGAAACACCTATAATCCCTCATAGAGAAATCACCCAAATCTCTCATAGAAGGATCAACAAAAGCCTAAATAAGGCTTTAATAATGGTGGAAGAAACAGGTTTAGCAATAGCAAGCCTTTTCCATCATCCACTCAGCAACAGACAGAGAATTCTGAGCAGAATCCATCTAGCTTAGCAAATTTAGTCTCTGATCTATCTAAGGCCACTGCGAGTTTCATGAATGAAACAAGGTCCTCCATTAGAAATTTGGAAGCACAAGTGGGTCAGCTGAGTAAAAGGATCACTGAAATCCCCCCTAGTCCTCTCCCAAGTAATACAGAAGAAAATCCAAAAGGAGAGTGCAAGGCCATTGATATAACCATCATGGCCGAATCCAAGGAAGAAGGGGAGGACGTGAATCCCAAGGAGGAAGACCTCCTGGGACATCCAACGATCAATAAGGAGTTTCCTCTGAGGAACTAAAGGAATCTGAGACTCATCTAGAGACCATAGAGATTCTATTGAACCTCCTTATTCCCTTCATGAGCTCTGATGAGTATTCTTCTTCTGAAGATAATGAAGATGTTACTGAAGAGCAAGTTGCCAAGTTCCTTGGTGCAATCATGAAGCTGAATGCCAATTTATTTGGTAATGAAACTTGGGGAGATGAACCTCCCCTGTTCACCAATGAACTAAATGCATTGGATCAGCTAAGATTGCCTCAGAAGAAACAGGATCCTAGAAAGTTCCTAATACCTTGTACCATAGGCACCATAACCTTTGAGAAGGCTCTATGTGACCTAGGTTCAGGAATAAACCTCATGCCACTCTCTGTAATGGAAAAATTGGGAATCTTTGAGGTACAAGCTGCTAAAATCTCATTAGAGATGGCAGACAATTCCAGAAAACAGGCTTATGGACAAGTAGAGGACATATTAGTAAAGGTTGAAGGCCTTTACATCCCTGCTGATTTCATAATCCTAGATACTGGGAAGGATGAGGATGAATCCATCATCCTTGGAAGACCCTTCCTAGCCACAGCAAGAGCTATGATTGATGTTAACAGAGGTGAACTAGTCCTTCAATTGAATGAGGACTCCCTTGAGTTTAAAACTCAAGGACATCCTTCTGTAAACATGGAAAAGAAGCACAGTAAGCTTCTCTCAAAACAGAGTCAACCAGAGCCCCCACAGTCAAACTCTAAGTTTGGTGTTGGGAGGCCACAACCAAACTCTAAGTTTGGTGTTGAACTCCCATATCCAAACTCCAAGTTTGGTGTTAGGGAGTCTCAACAATGCTCTGAACATCTGTGAGGCTCCATGAGAGCCTACTGTCAAGCTATTGACATTAAAGATGCGCTTGTTGGGAGGCAATCCATTTTTTATTTATCTAATTTTATTTTTATTTTATTGTTATTTCATGTTTTATTAGGTTCATGATCATGTGGATTCACAAAATAAATATAAAAATTGAAAACGGAATCAAAAATAGCAGAAGAAAAATCACACCCTGGAGGAGGATCTTACTGGCGTTCAAACGCCAGTAAGAAGCATCTGTCTGGCGTTCAACGCCAGAACAGAGCATGGATCTGGCGTTGAACGCCCAAAACAAGCAGCATCCTGGCGTTCAGACGCCAGAAATGCACACTGAGGAAGAGCTAGCGCTGAACGCCAGAAACAAGCATCTAGGCGCTGAACGCCCAGAACAAGCATCAATTCGGCGTTTAAATGCCAAAATTGCATGCAAAGGCATTTTACATGCCTAATTGGTGCAGGGATGTAAATCCTTGACACCTCAAGATCTATGAACCTCACAGGATCATTTCAGGATCTGTGGATCCCACAGGATCCCCACCTTCCTTCCTCATAATCCTAATTTCTTCCACATCTTCTTCTTCATCTATTCTTTCTTCTCCTGCTCGAGGGTGAGCAACATTCTAAGTTTGGTGTGGTAAAAGCATTGTTTATTTTGCTTTTCCATAACCATTGATGGCACCCAAGGCCAGAGAAACCTCAAAAAAAAAAAGAGAGAGAAGAGAAAAGGGAAAACAAAAGCTTCCACCTCCAAGTCATGGAAGATGGAGAGATTCATGTAAAGGATCTATAGCTCAGTGGTAGAACATTTGACTGTAAATCAAGAGATCCCTGAGATACCTCAGGGGATGCACTTTCCTCCACAAAATTTTTTGGGAGCAAATCAACACCTCCCTAGGAGAATTAAGTTCCAACATGGGACAATTAAGGGTGGAACATCAAGAGCACTCCATCATCCTTCATGAAATTAGAGAAGATCAAAAAGCAATGATGGAGGAGCAACAAAGACAAGGAAGAGACATAGAAGAGCTCAAGGACATCATTGGTTCCTCAAGGAGAAAATGCCACCATCACTAAGGTGGACTCATTCCTTGTTCTTACATTCTCTGTTTTTCGTTTTCTTTATGTTGAGTGCTTATCCATGTTTGTGTCTTATTACATGATCATTAGTATTTAGTAACTTTGTCTTAAAGTTATGAATGTCCTATGAATCCATCACCTCTCTTAAATGAAAACTGTTTTAATTCAAAAGAACAAGAAGTACATGAGTTTCGAATTTATCCTTGAACTTAGTTTAATTATATTGATGTGGTGACAATGCTTCTTGTTTTCTGAATGAATGCCTGAACAGTGCATATGTCTTTTGAAGCTGTTGTTTATGAATGTTAAATATGTTGGCTCTTGAAAGAATGATGACAAGGAGACATGTTATTTGATAATCTGAAAAATCATAAAAATGATTCTTGAAGCAAGAAAAAGCAGTTAATACAAAGCTTGCAGAAAAAAAAGAGAAAAAAAATGGCGAAAAAAATAGAAAGAAAAAGAAAAAGCAAGCAGAAAAAGCCAAAAGCTCTTAAAACCAAAAGGCAAGAGCAAAAAGCCAATAGCCCTTAAAACCAAAAGGCAAGGGTAAATAAAAAGGATCCCAAGGCTTTGAGCATCAGTGGATAGGAGGGCCTAAAGGAATAAAATCCTAGCCTAAGCGGCTAAACCAAGCTGTCCCTAACCATGTGCTTGTGGCGTGAAGGTGTCAAGTGAAAACTTGAGACTGAACGGTTAAAGTCAAGGTCCAAAGCAAAAGAAGAGTGTGCTTAAGAACCCTGGACACCTCTAATTGGGGACTTTAGCAAAGCTGAGTCACAATCTGAAAAGGTTCACCCAATTATGTGTCTGTGGCATTTATGTATCCGGTGGTAATACTGGAAAACAAAGTGCTTAGGGCCACGGCCAAGACTCATAAAGTAGCTGTGTTCAAGAATCAACATACTGAACTAGGAGAATCAATAACACTATCTGAACTCTGAGTTCCTATAGATGCCAATCATTCTGAACCTCAATGGATAAAGTGAGATGCCAAAACTATTCAAGAGGCAAAAAGCTACAAGTCCCGCTCATCTGATTGGAGCTATGTTTCACTGATATTTTGGAATTTATAGTATATTCTCTTCTTTTTATCCTATTTGATTTTCAGTTGCTTGGAGACAAGCAACAATTTAAGTTTGGTGTTGTGATGAGCGGATAATTTATACGCTTTTTGGCATTGTTTTTAGTATGTTTTTAGTAGGATCTAGTTACTTTTAGGGATGTTTTCATTAGTTTTTATGTTAAATTCACATTTCTGGACTTTACTATGAGTTTGTGCATTTTTCTATGATTTTAGGTATTTTCTGACTGAAATTGAGGGACTTGAGCAAAAATCAGATTCAGAGGTAGAAGAAGGACTACTGATGCTGTTGGATTCTGACCTCCCTACACTCAAAGTGGATTTCTGGAGCTACAGAACTCAAAATGGCGCGCTTAATTGTGTTAAAAATTAGACATCCAGGGCTTTCCAGCAATATATAATAGTCCATACTTTGGCCGAGTTTAGATGACGCAAAAGGGCATTGAACGCCAGTTCTACGCTGCAGTCTGGAGTTAAACGCCAGAAACACGTCACGAACCAAAGTTGAACGCCAGAAACACGTTACAACCTGGCGTTCCACTCCAGAAAGAGCCTCTGCACGTGTAACATTCAAGCTAAGCCCAAGCACACACCAAGTGGGCCCCGGAAGTGGATTTATGCATCAATTACTTACTTCTGTAAACCCTAGTAACTAGTTTAGTATAAATAGGACTTTTTACTATTGTATTAGTATCTTTTGATCATTTTTAGATCTCTAGACCTCCATGGGAGGCTGGCCACTCGTCCATGCTTACCCTATATTCACTTATGTATTTTTCAACGGTAGAGTTTCTACACCCCATAGATTAAGGTGTGGAGCTCTGCTGTTCCTCATGAATTAATGCAAAGTACTACTGTTTTTCTATTCAATTCAACTTATTCCGCTTCTAAGATATTCATTCGCA
Source organism: Arachis hypogaea (assembly GCF_003086295.3). Lineage (NCBI taxonomy): Eukaryota > Viridiplantae > Streptophyta > Magnoliopsida > Fabales > Fabaceae > Arachis > Arachis hypogaea. The sequence continues at coordinate 124,497,318 of NC_092052.1, forward strand.
CTTCAACATGAATGAGATGAACGTGACAATCATCATCATTCCCTATGAACGCGTGCCTGACAACCACTTCCGTTCTACCTTAGATTGAATGAGTATCTCTTGGATCTCTTAATCAGAATCTTCGTGGTATAAGCTAGATTGATGGCGGCATTCATGAGAATCCAGAAAGTCTAAACCTTGTCTGTGGTATTCCGAGTAGGATTCAGGGATTGAATGACTGTGACGAACTTCAAACTCGCGAGTGCTGGGCATAGTGACAGATGCAAAAGGATAGTAAATCCTATTCCAGTATGATCGAGAACCTACAGATGATTAGCCATGCAGTGACAGCGCATTGGACCATTTTCACAAGAGAGGATGGGATGCAGCCATTGACAACGGTGATGCCTCCAGATGATTAGCCATGCAGTGACAGCGCATCGGACCATTTTCACAGAGAGGATGAAAGGTAGCCATTGACAACGGTGATGCCCTTACATAAAGCTAGCCATGGAAAGGAGTAGGATTGATTGGATGAAGACAGCAGAAAAGTAGAGGTTCAGAGGAACGAACGCATCTCTATATGCTTATCTGAAATTCCCACCAATGAATTACATAAGTATTTCTATCTTTATTTTCTGTTTATTTATTATTAATATTCGAAAACTCCAAAACTATTTGATATCCGCCTGACTGAGATTTACAAGGTGACCATAGCTTGCTTCATACCAATAATCTCCGTGGGATCGACCCTTACTCACGTAAGGTTTTATTACTTGGACGACCCAGTGCACTTGCTAGTTAGTTGTGCGAAGTTGTGAAGTTATGTTTGGACCATGGTATTGTGCACCAGTTGTTGGCGCCATTGCCAGGGAGAGAATGAACAAATTTTACAACCTCAGAGTAACAATTTCGCATTATCACTTTGTCAGCCAAAGCTTGATTTCCCTCCTACTGGGTGGGAGTAGTGGTTTAAAAAAAAAGAGTCAATAATTCAAGGATATTTTGTCATGGCCAAAAAGCAAGATGTCTCAAATTATTTGGCTACCTTAGAAAGCTATTTAAGTAATTTCAATTCTGCATAAACTCTTTCTTTTGATAGAAGTGATTCTTTTGATGAAGTTGAATTACATAGGGATTTCAATTCAGTTTTTTCAATTCCTAGTACAAATTTGATTCCTCAAATCGAATTTAGGCCTAAATTAGGTTTTACTTCTTTTCCTATTCCTAGGAGTAATATTGTTAACCAATCTTGCGCCGATGTATCTCACCGTCCTTGTATTGAAAATGATTCGATTGCTAATTTGGTTGATAATAAAGTTTGTTTTTCCTCAAATGAGCTAATAGATTTATCTTTTGATTGTATTTACGATTTGGAACCTTTGAATTTTAAAAAGTATTCAATTAATGATGATAATATCGAAAGAGGTTTTGAGTCTCAAGATCTTCTTGAGGAAATTAATTTGGGATCTGGTGATGATGTTAGACCCACTTATATTTGTAAAAATATTGACAAGCAATTTCGAGCAGAATTAATCAATCTTTTAGTTAAGTAGAAAAATTGTTTTGCTTGGGATTATCAGGAGATGTCTAGACTTGATCGTTCTTTAGTAGAACACTGATTGGCTTTAAAGCCATTTTCTCAGCCAGTAAAACGGGCACCTCGATGCTTTGCACCTAAGGTCAATCTTAAGGTTAAAGAAGAAACTCAAAGATTGATTAAAGTAAAGTTTATTCGAATAGCTCGTTATGTTGATTGAGTGTCAAATATTGTACCAGTAATGAAGAAGAATGAGAAATTACGAGTATGCATTGCTTTTATAGATCTAAACAATGCTAATCCTAAAGATGAATATTTTATGCCTATAGCAGACATGTTAGTCGATTCTGCAGCAGGCAATGAAATTTTGATCATGGATGGTTATTCTGGATATAAACAAATCTTTATAGCCAAGGATGATGTGTTGAAAACTACTTTTCGATGTCCTGGGGCTTTAGGAACTTATGAATGAGTGGTGATGCCTTTTGGTTTGAAGAATGCTGGCACAATGTATCAACGTGTCATGAATACTATTTTTCATGAGTTTATCAAAAAATTTATGGAAGTATATATCGATGATATTATGGTTAAGTCAAACTCGATAGACCAGCATCTCAATCATTTGAGCCAAGCATTTGACACAATCTGCAAAAAAAGTTTAAAAATGAATCTTTTAAAATGTGCATTTGGGGTATCTACAGGAAACTTTTTGGATTTTGTAGTTCAAAAGAAAGGTATTGCTATTTATCAAAATAAAGCCAAGGCAATCTTGGAGTTGCCACTATCAATATCAAAGAAGGAGGTACAATCTTTCTTGAGAAAGGTTAATTTCTTTTGACGTTTTGTATCTAATCTTTCTAGTCAAACACGTGCTTTTTCATCTTTATTCAAACTTAAAGATGAGTCTCAGTATGAATGGATAGAGGAACATCAAAAGGCATTTGATTCGATTAAAGATTATTTGTCCAAAGCACCAATAATGGCAACCATTCGTTCCCATGAGTCATTGAAATTATATATTGCAGTATCGATGAATACTATTGGGTGTATGCTGGCTCAAGATGATGAGGAAGGTCATGAAAGGGCCATTTATTATTTAAGTCGAGTTATGTTTGATATTGAGACAAGATATTCTCCGATTGAGAAATTATGTCTTTCTCTTTATTATGCTTGCATGAAATTGAAATGTTATATGGTTGCAAAAAAGACTATAAAAGTGATTGCTCAAACGGATCTGATAAAGTATATGTTATCTTATCCCATGTTAAAAGGTCGATTAGGAAAGTGGATGATTGACTTAACGGAGTTCGATTTGTAATATGTGCCAGCTAAAGTTGTTAAAGTCAGGTCACTTTGTGGATCTTCTAATTGATAGATCGAATAATCCCAATTACCCAGGGACAAATATTATCGAGGTGAATTCTGATTGTTGGGAGATGTATTTTGATGGTTTGAAAGATAAAGATAGTGCTAGAGTCAGTATTTTGATTATTTTCCCAGAAGGTGTCCCATCAAAATTCTTGTTTGAGTTAAAATACCCATGTTCAAATAATATTGCTGAGTATGAAGCGTTGATTTTGGTTTAGAGTTTTTTATTCATAAAGGGGCACTGGATGTTCAATTTTTAGAGATTCTCAGTTGGTTTTAAAACAATTATCGAAAGAATTTAAATTTAATAACGAAAAGTTACAAAAGTATTTGTTGACAGCATGGAAATTATTAGTATCTTTTCGAAAAGTATCCTTGGTTCATATTCCAAGAATTCAAAATGAAGTTGGCAACGAGTTGGCTCAAATTATATCGAGATATAAAATACTTCTCGAAACTTTAGAAAAATTGACAAAGGTACGACAAATTTTGGTGCCTATTGAGGAAAGGGAAGTTTTAGTCATAGATGAGTGGGATGATGATGATTGGAGAAAACTAATTGTGGAATATCTAAGAAATCCTAAAGTCCGTATCGATCGGAAAGTTAAGATAAAAGCAATGAACTTTGTGGTGAGGGTGATGAGTTATATAAGAAAGGTAATGAAGGAAATCTTATGAGGTGTTTAAGTCAATCTGAAAAAGATATTCCCCTTGGAGAAGTTCATAAGGGTATATGTGGTGCCCATCAAGCTGAAGAGAAAATAAAATGGGTACTTCGACGTGATCGAGTATATTGGCCATCTATGGTGAAAGATAGTATTGATTATGCTAAAGCATGCTAAGAATGTCAGAAGCATGGAGTAATACAACAAATCCCTGCTTTTGAGATACATTCGATTATAAAGCCTTGGCCATTTAGGGGATGGGCATTGGATTTGATTAGAATGATCCATCCTCCTTCGTCAAAGAATCACAAGTTTATTTTAGTGGCTATCGATTATTATATGAAATGGGTCGAAGCTATTCCTTTGGTAGAAGTAGGTCAAAATGAGATCATTGATTTTATAGAACATATAATTCATCGATTCAGAATCCCTCAAACATTGAGTACTGATCAAGGTACTATGTTTATTGGCCAACGTGTTAAAACTTTTGTAGGCTTGCAGCATCAAGAAATATAACTATGGTGACTTTAACTCTATATTATGCGCAGGAAAATGGTCAAGTTGAAGCTGTAAATAAGATTCTGGTTAATTTGATTAAAAAGCAAAATGGTCAAAGACCTCGAACTTGGCATGAAACTATAAGCCAAGTATTATGGGCTTATCGAAATTAACCGAAAGGATCGACAAACATGTCTCCTTAAAAATTGGTTTATGATCACGATGCAGTTTTACCTTTAGAAATTAATCTCAATACCATAAGAATAATGAGACAAGATGAATTACCAATTGAGGATTATTAGAATGCAATGTTTGATGAATTAAACGATTTGGATAATGAATGTAACACCCTAACACACAGAGTTTTACACTTAAATCGTAAAACAAAGGTGGTGTGGTAGTACGACCTCTAAAATAAAATGTACATATGTATAATAGTCGAAAGAAGGTAGTATACTAAGAGCCTTGAAGAATAGGTAAAACAAAATCGTAAAATCAAAAGCACAACACTCAAGATTAAGGATTGCTTGCGTACGAAGAAAGCTAAAGATCATAAACATATATATATATATATATATATATATATATATATATATATATATATATATATATATATATATATATATATATATATATATATATATATATATATATATATATATAGAAAGTAATAACAGAGGGTCAAGAGTACAAAATAACAAGCTCCTAACTCAGCCTGCGAAGCTAAGGCTGGCCGGAGAATATTTACATACATATATACATAACCCACAATCCAAAATACATACATAAAGTCCTAGTTCTCCATACACCTCTAAGAGGTACAAAAGTAAAACAAGTATATACATGAGGAGAGTCTATACATATATAACAAAAGATCAAAAGTAAAGTCCCAAAATGACCACTTCGTTGTAGAACTCCAGACGCCTAGCGAGGTGCCTCTCGACCTGCATCTGAAAAATAACAATAACGTATGGGATGAGAACCGGGGGTTCTCAGCATAGTAAAGGTGCCACCTACATAAGATATAAGGTCTTGGAAATGCCAGAGGCAATCCTAGAACACCGACACTCATATTATAAAGCATAAAGGGTTAAACCAGAAACCGTAGATGGGTGGTCTTCTAAGGATTCCTAAACCTAACTAAAACTTAGCTAGAACACTAAATCTCTCCACCCTTCATCCGTTCCTCCATCTCCGGTGAATTTGCACAGACAGACAAGCATACAATGGCAAACACAGGTAGAATACAAGTAATACAGATAACAAGTATAACAGTTAGCATATTATAATCAATTAGGCATTCCCAATTAATGCATAAACAAGAAATTTAAACAATATGCACATGATGTATGCCTGTCCTATAGTTGATGAGTCTCATCTATCGGTTATCAAGCCAACCCGACAAGTCCGGCTGCTAAACCCTAGACTGTCCCCCGACGCGCATCCCCAAGAGTCTATGTTTGGTGTTTCTTATTTATATATAATTGCTCAATGGGAGAACCTTCCTAGGAATTTATAAGTGTCCGGTCACCTCTTACATCGTAGGGTCAACAGAGTATCGAGTATCAACTTGGAACACGTGGTGGCAAGCCACGGTACTTTACCTAGGAAAACTCGTATCTCAGATAAGATTGGCATACTCTTGGCATCTTCTATACTTCCTCACAAACTCTTGTGCATCCGACATGATGGAAGGCCAATAGTATCCAGATCTAACAAGCTTCCTGGCCAACGCCTTTCCCCCAATATGGTGGCCACAGCATCCTTCGTGAACTTCGCTCAAGACGTAGTCCATTTGGTCGGGCCGCAAGCACTTCAGCAGGGGTTGATTAAGCCCTTGTTTGTACAGCTGGCCCAGTATCACTACATACTTGGCCACCTCCTATTTTAGCGTTCTAGCACCCTTCTCGTCCTCAGGGAGCTCGCTGTCCTCCAAGAAATAGATGATCAGATCTATCCATGAGGAAGGGCTTAACGCTTATGTTACGTAGAGAGTTACCGACGGCTCCTTTACCAGCCCTTGAATCAAAGATTGGTTTTCCGTGCCTGGCTTTGTGCTTGCCATCTTCGATAGGAGGTCAGCTCTCGCATTTATTTCTCTCGGTACATGTTGAATCGTGACCTCTTCGAAATCTTCACACAACTTTTTCACCTTTTCCAAGTACTTATGAAGTAAGGAGTCCCTAGCGTGATATGTCCCGTTGCCCTGGGAGGTAACAATTTGGGAGTCACTGTTGACCTCGACTCGCGATGCTCTGACTTCTTTGGCTAGGAGTAAACCCCCTATCAAGGCTTTATATTCCACTTAGTTTTTGGAGACCGGGAAGTCGAACTTGAATGATTGATCATAAGTCATCCCAGCCGAGCTTTCGAGGATTATTTATTGGTGCACGAAACTGGCTCCGCACATTTTGCACAGATAGACTAGCAAGTATATCGGGTCGTCCAAATAATACCTCAGGTGAGTGAGAGTCGATCCCACGGAAATTGTTGGTTTGAGCAAGCAGTGGTTACCTTGCAAATCTTAGTTAGGCGGATAGAAATCATAGTTTGTCACGGAAAATGCATAAAACTGAATAAATAAATAAAATGTTACTAGATAGGTGTGAAATTAATAGTATGAGAACGGTTGAGGCTTCGGAGATGCTTTGTCTTCCGGATTAATTTTTCTTACTGTCTACTTCAATAACTTTCTGATTCATTCAATGGTAGCCGTAAGTGATTAACTCGTCCTCTCATCAAGTTAACCTCCTCCACTGCAGCAATCCACCATGTTGAAGTGACTCGTGTCCTCTCATCAAGCCACCTCTAGGTCTCTTACTACAGCAGAAGATGAAGCTCTAAGCAATCCACTCCCCTTCACGATCCTACTCAAGGTCACTACAAAAAATTTTAGTTAAAACGGCGGTTTTTTTGGGTATTTACGGCGGTTTGAACCGCCATTATAACCAAGAACGGCGGTTTTAGAAAACGACGTAATTCTGGGCGCCATTCTGGTTATTACGGCGGTTTTCAGAAAACCGCCATAATTCCCTGGGTTAAAACGGCGGTTTTTGAATAGGTTAAAACGGCGGTTCAAACCGCCGTTATTTTCAGGGTTAAAATGGCGGTTTTTGGATAGGTGAAAATGGCGGTTTGAACCTCCACTATTACCCTGACAGAGTGGTATTTTGGTTGGTTAAAACGGTAGTTCAAACCGCCGTTATTTCCAGTGTTAAAATGGCGGTTTTTGAATAGGTTAAAACGGCGGTTTGAACCGCCATTATTACCCTGACAGAGTGGCGTTTAGTTGGTTAAAACGGCAGTTCAAACCGCCATTATTTCCAGGGTTAAAATGACAGTTTTTGAATAGGTTAAAACGGCGGTTTGAACTGCCATTATTACCCTGATATAGTGGCATTTTGGTTGGTTAAAACGGCACTTTTGAACTGCCATTTTTACCCTAACAATGACATTTTTATCGTTTAAAAAAATAATTTTTACCGTCATTTTTATCGCGTTAAATAGATAATTTTGTGATTAAAATTTCACAATAGCAAAAAATTATAATCCATAAATGAAATATTATATAACTCATAAACAAAATATTAATATAATATATAATTTTTTATTATTGAAAATCAAAAGTAATAACATCACAATAAATTTGTGTAGATCAAATTAAATAATGCAGATTATGGATCCAGAAACACATTATTCAAATTTATTACTTCTTGCGAAAAGTCTGCAACTCCTTTCCTCTCGGGACATTTAAAGCCCATGAAGGCGAAAAATTCGAGAACATGTTTATGGGGACCTTGATATACAATGTGGCCATCAGAGAGTAGAATAACGTCATCAAAAAGATTGTAAGTCTCTGATGCTGGTTGAAGGAGTGAGACAACGGCAGTTCCTTTAAGAGAGTGGATGAGATGCTTTAGTGAGTTCACAATTCGAAAAAGTTGTTGAGCTATCTAAACCAGTAGATATTTCATCCATGAAAAGAGCTCTAGCTGATCCAACCAGCACTTCTCCTATATTTGTATATATACAATTTTTCTAAAATTAGATTCTTGTTTGTGATAAATTAGACATTAATGATTGAAATCTAGCTTGTTCTTGTTTTACCTGTTGTAAGAAGTTTTCTTTGCCCACCAGAAATACCTCTTAGCATTGCATTTCCTACAATAGTATCAGCACATACTTCTAGTCCCAAAACCTGAAAACATGAATTAAAACAATCAAAAAATAAACACAAAATGACTTCATGATTACCAGAGAAAACCTTACAGTGAAATCTTCATGCCAAGAACACTTTGGGTTCTTTCAACCATCTTTATCAGAAAATGAACTTCAAGAAAACAAGTTTTTTTTTTATTTTTCTTTACATGGTAAAATAATTCTCAATTCATGTGATCTTATTATTTCATGTTTCAAAACCAATTAACAGAATCAGTAACTGGGTCCATACTCAGAATTGCACTTCAACACAAAAAGATGTACAAACCTTCTTCCCCTTCTTTTTCTCTGAAATGCCACCTAAAACCATGCATGGCTGCACAGCATCAATCTGGGAACAAAGAAAACTTAGAAGGCATTCAATGAAAGTGGCTTTATATTCTGAACGATGTTTCTAACTTTTCAGTGAAATTTATTAACCATATTCACTTACAACATCAAGGTCCCAAATTTTTATTGACAGTTCCATTGAACTAACAGCTAAAGAAGTTTCCTGCAATGACAATGAAATAATAATGAGATAGAAAGTAGAGGAAGCATAAGGGGATCAAGTCAAATTTGAGCATGCAAATGAAGGCTAGAATTTAGAACTTTTATTAGCAAAGGAATGTAAAATAAGGCCTAAAGTCATCATGAACGTGTTATAATAATTATCTTTGATATATATATATATATAAATATGTGGATTTTATCGGCTAATGTCTATCCACTAACAAAGATTTTCCTTGTAATTACAAATAAACAATAATATTGCTAGATTAGGGTTTAATTAATTTAGAAGCTCGATGAAATTGGTGTTTCTGTGGATAAGAGACAAGATTGATATGCATTCCATTGAGACAACAGTAGTACGATAAATGTTGCTAATAAAAACTTCTTCGGTCAAAGGCAATCTATTAGTAAAGGATTGAAATCTTGGATAACAAAGACTAGGCAATTTAAAAATAATATTAACAACTGCCATAGACCACTGAAGGATAATATTCGAACAAAATAGATAACACACTTTAAGCCCAATATGAATACTCTGATAAACTTTGTGTTGGTTTTGATACCTCAACTCCTAAGGTAAATAAAAAGATGCAAATTAACACAGAACACAATGAGATAGAGCTAGCTAGCTAACCATAATTCTTCATCTTCGTCATCGTGGTACTTGTCTTATCTGAAAATTCTTCAAATACTGCATAAAACACATTCAAAACTATTGGATTGTGATATTATCATGCTTGTTTTGACAGAAAATTATATGCCTTAAGAAAGATAGACACAAGAGAATACTAATCCATTATTGCCTACTTTTGAAGTGTACCTGAGATAAGGCTATAAACAGTATTAGCATGGGAATTCCAATTTCAACGCAGCTCCCAACCTAACACAAATAGTTCAGATTCAGAATAATATACTAAACCATATTAGTGATGAGAAAATAATTGTGAATTTCACTATTAATAATGCAGTAAGTGGGGCTGGTGTTATATGTACCACAAGGAATCCTCTGTCAAATAGTCCAAAACCAACTAATGCATTGAGAAACCTGAAGATCATGGAGCTTGACTCTAGCAGCAACGGAAACCAATAGCTTGTTCTTTTGTGAGAAGCGGGTTCAATTTCAAGACCACATCCTTGATTGCAGCAACACAAGGAGAAAATGGAGTGAAAATGCAGTAATACTTTCATTTATCATTTCAACACAAGCTGCTAATTGAATTCATGCCTCTTCCACCAGCTAAGTAATAATGAAAAAAAAAGTGAGAAGCCCCAATCTCTTTTATAATACTTTCATTTATCATTTCTTTTATAATAATAAAAAAAATCTGAAACAAGTCATCATATGAGATACATATAGTATTTATTAAGTACTAGTATTGAACAAATTCATATCGTGAACTTGAAATCTCTTTCAAGTATAGCAAATGCGCTGAACATCAAGATGGTAAACTGTAAATGCAAGCTAAGGCTTAATTATTAGCTTGGTTAATTAGATTATTAATAACTTCTAATATATAATCCATTAGTAAATAATCTAGAGATATTATTTAACTTAGTATTTTTATATTGTACGAACTAGGGTGCTTGACTATTTTAGTGGGGCTAATCAAATGTACTACTAATAATAATGTAGCATTTAGCTTTAGTATCTTCTTAAATCTTAAGTAGTCATGTACCTTTCTTTGATCTAAATTTTATATAATATGTTTCATCTACGAACAACTTAAACAATTAACAAAGACGCCATAAAACAAGTGCCACCAATCACATAGCCCTTCTTTTTTAATAGCAAAATTTAATCAGTGCACTTTAATTTAATACTGAGACATGTAGCGTTTATTTTTATATTTTTCCATATATAATAGAATAAGATTTTATACATGCGATATTTTGGCACTTTCTTAGAAGCACCAACTACTACTACTCTGTATCATGATGCATATGAATCTAGTTTTAATCACTCAGAATCATCATAATATAAATCAGATGAGCATAGAATATAACTGATTCCATGGAAAACAGAATAGAATAAACATACCTTGGGTGATACTGCTTCAAGTTATTTTCTCCCATACAAGTAATTTTGCTAGATACTGCTTCTCGGCAGTCATGGTGTTCACACTTCCGGTGGTTGGACTATCGTCCATCTACAAAAAAGAAATCCGCCAATTGCCAAAAGCAAAAAAGTAAAACACCACACCATGGTAGACTATCAAATACAATGAATTGATTAGTAAATTACGTTGTGCAGAAAAGGAGTGTCAACAAACAAGAATGTTGAAAAGGAGCATTAAGCAAGACAGAATAAATGCTGTGATAAAAGGTATGAAGAGGAAACTATAATTTCATTACGATATGAAAAGTGTAAAACACACTTACCATGAATTAAAGGAAACCTGTAAGTATGCTGCATTCATATTCCATAAATTGGAAATATCAGTACAGAGCTACAAAGTAATAATCTACATAAACTAATTCTCTCATGTGCCAATTGCTTAACGAAGACGTATAAATAATTGTAAAAGTAAAAGATAAATATAAAAAAACCAAACCAAAGCACAGAGGAATTTCATCATGCTATTCATGTTTCATAGTTTACATGGATAATTCAACAACGCTAATAACTGATATGCTAACATAGAGTTGCTTTCACTCTGGAGTCAGACCAACAACCCCTGAAAACAAGGAAGCAAAAGACACAAACATCAAGTTTATGATACAGATATATTGAAGCATAAGTACTGTGAACATTGTGAAATTAAAAGAGCACTGATTAAGGATTAAAAAAAAAAGGAAGCTTCATGCTGGAGATGTGAAATAGATAAGTTTTCAATGCATTGGAAAAAGGCAAAAAAAGAAAAAACTTCTGAAAATATACTCTTTTTAGTATCTTTAACTAGTACTCTTAGAACATTGGAAACACTGGTCAGCAAAACCAGAACAGATGTTTTTTAAATATGCAAGTGAACAGCACTGGTTAATTTGCTACTCAGATATAGTGAACAGCACTGGTTAATTTGCTACTCAGATATCTTCCTTCCTACATTTCATTGCTCAACCAACAAAAAGCATATGAATATTTACGAAAAATAGAAAATTATTAGTATTTTCCCATGCTATCATACATACCATTTACAGATGCCTCAGAAAGAAACTCAGAATTCAAGCTTGATAATGCTGTAAGAACTAATGGATGGGTACTGAGAACAGATCCGGGAATCCTGAAACGAACAAAAATTTAAAGAGAAATAGTAAAGCCAATGGAAAAAGAAACACATAAACCAAGATAATAAAGTTGTAATATTCAAATTAAATACATATCTCCCCCATATTCTTCATTAACTTTATAAACCCTTCCTGAAATTATATAGCATTTGTGGAATGCATCTATGCTTTCCATCAGTTTCACTTGACAAGTCTGTTTCCTATAAGTTGAGATACTCATTCCATTCAACATTCTTTTGTTTAAAAGCCAACTGTCAATTATATATTTGTGATTTTAAAAAACCCAAATATATACATATAGTTGAGAACACTATAGATCGCCCAAAAAAAATTAACTAAATGCTTGACAGTAAAGCACACTCATCTGACAAGCTTCCTCCAATATGCTACACAATTCAGATGATTCATTTATACAAAACAGTTCTTGAATAATTAATCTTGATCAGAATAATATATTAATACATTCAATAAAAACAACTTAGCCAAACACTCCAATATGCAAAGAGGTAGAAAAAAATTAGTACCCATGCTTTAGGCGAAGCCACGAAGCAAACGCTTCAAGAACCTGAATGATAACCAAGAAAAAATACTATCCGACAAGGCAGCAACTTTGAAAATTATAACAACTTGTCACTTAGTAACTCAAACTTTAGGCATTTGTCTCATTAATAAAATGAAGAGATGACACATAATCACACATATCATACTATGACCTCTGGCAAAACTGTTAGTAACTCCAAGAATCCTGGTATATATTCCGGATGAGAATCCATCTCGTCCCTAAGCCATTTCACTATACCACCATCTCCCCAATCTTCAGCAGGCACATGCACAGCCAATGCAGCCACAGCAATGCTAATCTACACATTAAAAAGATTTGAAGAATACATTTGGTTACCCTAAACTTCCATTTAAATATATTCAAATGATAATAAAAATAACTGTAAGAAAAGATAGAACGGTGCAAAGGACTTCTAGATGAACCTGAGTTCTGACTTTTGGATGACCCTTGTGGAACTTTTTTAGCAAGTTCTGTGTTCAAAACAACAATGAAAATAAAGCCTTAGCAAATTCATTATTTATTGTACATACTAACGCATCTGAATTGTCATAGCTGACAGACATCAAAAGATCAAATTATAATAGTGTCCTTATGTACCGATTTTGTATAATGTATTATATTATCTTTTATGTACTTTATTAGCTATGTAGAATTGATTTTCCATAAGATCCAATTACATTCTTGCAATTATATTAGTACATGCATATAGAAAGCAAATCAGGCAAGTGTTTCAACTTTCAATTACTAAATCAAAGATCAAAACATAACATAAGATCTCCTACTTCAGCAAACAAAAATGCTCAGAAGCAATTATCCGCCTAATTTTATATTGAACAGATTTTCTATAATCACAAATTTTAATATTTTCAAAATATTTTTAAGCTAATAAGGCATTCTGGTTAGATTTTTGAGTGAAAAAATCTAAGAGCAATTATAGAAGATCTAACTGGAATTGTGATGATCCTATGCCTTCAGTAATACTGATATTATATATCTAAGAGCAATTATACAGAGAGGTTAATCTAACATTAGAAAATTTTATCAAAAGCCTAGAAATCAAGGAAATTAGATTCTTAATTTGACAGTAAGCAAAAGCAAACAACAATTGATATTAAATTAGGAATTTAAAAACCCTAACTTTCAGAAAAAAAGTGAACAGAAGAAAGGAAGACCTAATGTGGCGCTGGCGGATCAGAACCTGGCGTGGTGGATTGACTTGGCCATGCTAGGATCAGAAAAAAGCATACCTCCCTCAATCCCTTCTTTCTCCCAACAAACAGAACCTAGCTTTCTACCAAAAGGAATTCAACTTTCACCTTCTCAACCAAAAGGAATTAAACTTTTACCTCTCAACCAAAAGGCAATTTATTTCATCGATTGCAGATACTTCGTTTACTTCAGAACAATCATGGCCTAATAACTAACGTGTTGCAGAAACAAAATTTTTTATTAGAACTTATGTATAATAGGTTAAAAAAGGGCGAAGGAGGAGGATGCTTCGAAACGAACCTTTTCCAGAGATCACGTTGAGATTTGGCGGCGATGGAGCGCCAGAATCGATCCATCTGGACGCATAGGGATTGGATCTGAGAGATGTCGTTGGAGAGGGAGAAAGAGAGATCGGAGGAGGCGGAGTAGTCGAGGCGCTCAAGGCGTTCCATGCCGTCGCGTGTATTCAGGAGGAGCTTCTTCGCGCCTTGGTAAACATCCGATAGCGTTGCTCCACCGCCTTCCATGGTGGCGCTCAGTGGTGGTGGTGACTGTGATGGTTTTTTCGGAGCTCCGAGGAGAAGAAGCTAAACGTCAGAGAAAGAGAGAGAGAGACTCTGTGAATTGATGAAACGTAGAAATCGGAGCTCCGACGAATGCTGACAAATCTTCAGATCGAAGCCAAATCGTAGAAGCTCAATGAAGGCAGTGACAACGGTGTTGCTTGCAGCAACGAGGAGATGAGCTGCAACAAGGGGATGAGCGACAGCGAGGATTTGAATGACAAATCAGTGGAAGATGAACAAAGGCAAGAAATTAGGGTTCGCCAGTGTCATTGTCTTCACTTTCTCATATGCAACAATACTAATTACACTCTCATATGCAACATCACTCAAATTAAAAGAAAAATTATGGCGGTTCCAAACGCCACAATCAACAAAAAAGCCATGAGCATTACGGCATAAATTAGAACCACTGAAAATAACAAACATAATGGCAGTTTTATTAACCCGCCATAAAACTAGTGCCATTTTTACTAACTTTTTTTGTAGTGGGTGCCACAGACAAGGCAGATCTTCCAGATCGAAAAGTGTTACTTCTCTGACTCTAGCCTTAACGCCACAGAGACCTCACTTACCCACGGTCAACGGGATTTCATGTCACGTATCCAAAGTTGCCCAGGTACTCTATTGGAATCCGGAATGCAATCTCTAGCTTTGGTTCAACGCTATCCGGGTCAGGACTCGCACGGAACCCATGTAGAACAAGGGTGATTGTCACTGGTCACCCTCAATTCATGAGATGAAGAACAAGAATGCATAAAGGAATAGAATCAGACATATTGAACTAAAACAATAATATTATTTATCCATGAAACTCAGCAGAGCTCCTAACCTTAACCTTAGGAGGTTAGTAACTCATACTGTACAATAGTAGTGAAGTATTCGATTGGGGGGGGAGAAGATCCAAAGTTAGGGTGATCTCCTCCTATATATACTAATATCCTAACTAAGAATTACAGAAATAAGATAAACTAAGTTGATAATGCGAAAATCCACTTCTGGGACCAACTTGGTGAGTGTTTGGGATGAGCTTGAGTGAAATCCACGAGATAGTACACCTTAGGGGCATTAAACGCTGGCTTGGGACTCTCTTTTGGGTGTTGGACGCCAGCTGCTCCCTTGTGGGCGTTGAACTCCAGGAATAGGGTAGGTGGCTGGCGCTGAACGCCAGTTTTGGGCCTTCATTTCCAAAGCAAAGTATGAACTATTATATATTTCTGGAAATTCCTGGATGTTAGCTTTTCATAGCCGTTGAGAGCACGCCGTTTAGACTTCTGTAACTCCAGAAAAGCTCCTTCGAGTGCACGGAGGTCAGATCCTGACAGCATCTGCAGTCCTTTCTCCGTCTCTAAATCAGACTTTTGCTCAAGCTCCTCAATTTCAGCCAGAAAATACCTGAAATCACCATAAAACACACAAACTCAAAGTAGAATAAAAAAATATGAATTTTTCACTAAAACCTATGAAAATATAATAAAAATTAAACAAAACATAATGAAAACTACATAAAAATGACGCCAAAAAGCGTATAAAATATCCGCTCATCAAAACACCAAACATAAACTGTTGCTTGTCCCCAAGCAACCAAAAACAAAGTAGGATAAAAAGAAGAGAAGGATACAATAAATCTCAGAGTTCTTAATGAAGCTCAATTTCGATTAGATGAGCGGGACTAGCAGCTTTTTGCTTCTGAATAATTTTGGCATCTCACTTTCCATTGAAGCTCAGAATGATTAGCATCTTTAGGAATTCAGAATCCAAATGATATTATTGACTCTCCTAGTTCAGTTCTTTTTTATTCTTGAACACCGCTTCCTTAGAGTCTTGGCCGTGACCCTAAGCACTTTGTCTTTCAGTATTACCACTGGATACATAAATGCCACAGACACTTAACTTGGTGAACCCCTTAGGATTGTGATTCAGCTTTGCTAGAATCCCCAGCTAATGGTGTCCAGAGTTCTTAAGCACACTCTTTTTGCTTTGGATCACGACTTTAACTGCTCAGTCTCAAGCTTTTCACTTGACACCTTCACACCACAAGCATATAGTTAGGGAAGCAGCTCATTTGAACTGTTTAGGCTAAGATATTATCTTTTTGGCCCTCCTAACCATTGATGCTCAAAGCCTTGGATCCTTGCTCTTGTCTTTTGGTTTCAAGAGCTATTGGCTTTTTCTGCTTGCTTTTTTTTTCCGCAACTTTTTTTTGCTTTTTGCTGCTTTTTCTTGCTTCAAGAATCAATTTTTGCATTTTTCAGATTAACAATAATACTTCACTTTTATCATCATTCTTTCAAGAGCAAACATTCTAAACTCCAACATCAAATATGCACTGTTCATTCACGCATTCAGAAAATAAAAGCAATGCCACCACATCAAATAATTGAACTATTCTTATTATATAACTCGAGTTCATGAATCTTACTTCTCTTTTTCAATTAAAATTTTATTTTCAGCAAGGTGAGAGATGCATGGAATAATTCATAGCTTTAAGACATAAGGATGATCATGCACTAGAAATAGATAATAAAACAAAATACATGAAAAACAGAAAAATAACATAAGCAAAGGGAATTAAGGGAACGAATCCACCTTAGTGATGGCGGCTACTACTCCTTCTAGAGGATCCAATGGAGTGCTTAATTTCTTCTATGTCACGCCCCTGCCTCTGTTGTTCTTCCTTCATAACTCTTTAATCTTCTCTCATGGCCCTTTGGTATTCTCTTATTTCATGGAAGATGGTGGAATGCTCTTGATGTCCCATCCTCAACTGATCAATGTTGGAGCTTAGTTCTCTTAGAGAAGTGTACAATTGCTCCCAGTAGCCTTGGGGAGGAAAATGCATCACTTGAGGCATCTCAGAGATTTCTTGTTGAGGCAGCTCCACATGCTCTTGTTGAGGTGTATGTGTAGGCTCTCTAGTTTTCTCCATCCTTCTTTTAGTGATGGGCTTGTCCTCTTCAATGGAGATGTCTCCTTCTATGACAATTCTAGCTGAATTGCATAGATGACAGATAAAGTGGGAAAACACTAACCTTGATAAGATGGAAGGCCTTTCAGCTTTCTTGTACAACTCTTGAGGTATTACCTCATGTACCTCCACCTCACTTCTAGTCATGATGCAATGAATCATAATGGCTCTGTCAATAGTCACTACTGACCGACTGCTAGTAGGAATGATAGAGCATTGGATGAATTCCAGTTATCCTCTAGCTACAGGCTTGAGGTCAAGCCTTCTCAGTTGGATAGGCTTGCCTTGAGTATCCCTCTTCCATTGAGCTCCTTCCATATAAATGTCTGAAAGGACTTGGTCCAGCCTTTGATCAAAATTGACTCTCCTAGTGTAAGGATGTAGGTCTCCTTACATCATTGGCAAGTGGAGCGCCAACCTTACACTCTCTGGGCTGAAATCCAAGGGTCACCATCGGACCATGGTGCTCCAATTTTTGGGATGTGGGTTCACGCTAGTGTCATGGTTATAGTGACCCATGTATTAGCATAGAAATCTTGCACCATCAAGATTCTAACTTCCGGAATCATATTGGTTAGGAATTTCTAACCTCTCCTCCGGATTTCTCTTCGGATCTCTGGGTACTCATTCTTTTTTAGCTTAAATAGGACTTCAGGAATCACCTTCTTCTTTGCCACTACTTCATAGAAGTGGTCTTGATGAGCTTTGGTGATGAATCTCTCCATCTCCTAAAATTCGAAGGTGGAAGCAACTGCTTTTCCTTTCCTCTTTCTAGAGGATTCTCCGACTTTGGGTGCCATAAGTGTGAATGGAAAACCAAAAGTAAGGCTTTTCCAACACCAAACTTAAAAGTTTTGCTCATCCTCGAGCAAAATATGAAGAAAAGAGTAGAAGATGAAGATAATAGGTGAAGAAAGAGGGGGATAGTGGTTCGGCCAAGTGAGGCTTAAGTGTATGAATGGTGTGTGTATAAAAGGTAGGAAGAAGGGGGTATTTATAGGGGTGGGATAGGGTAGAGTTCGAATGAATGGGTGGGAATTGGGTGGGAAATTTTGAATTTGAAGTGGGTGGGGGTTGGTGGGAGTTATGATGGTTTTGGGAAGAGATATGAATGTGATTGGGTTAGGGTTTATAGAAAAGAGTATGTGGGGAAGAGTGAAATTAAGAGAGAGAAGAAGGTGGAGTAGGTGGAGATTCTGTGGGACCCACTGATCCTGAGAGGCTAGGGAATTCGACTTCCCTGCCCCATTGTGGGCGTTGAATACCCAGCTCCTGCTTCTGGCTGGCGTTCAACGCCAGCTTCAGGTTGCTCCTCATGGGCGTTGAACGCCCACTCTGGCCTCCTTGTCTGGCATTCAACACCAGCAAGGTGCTTGCTCCAGGGTGTTCTGTTCCCAGCTCTAACTGTTTCTATTTTTGTTCTAGCTACTGCACATGATCACAAACTTAAACAAATATGAAAATTAAAGTTAAATAACTTAAATAAACTTAATGAAAAATAGAAATAACTTTAATTATGGTTGGTTTGCCTCCCAACAAGCGCTTCTTTAACGTTACTAGCTTGACGGTTAGCTCCTTACGGAGGTGAATAGGGGCTCAGAATTTCGCCCCTTATAGTGAATTTCTTGCCTGTGCTCTCATGGATGAGCTCCACATGCTCTTGAGACAGGATCTTGTTCACTGTGTGTGGAATGACTGGGTTGTCAGTGAAGGCAACTCTCATACTAGGTGAGAGGTCCTCAATGGGGATTTTCTTATCCCTCCACCCTTTAGGTACTTTCTTCTTAGTACATTTATTCTCAGTGCTTGATGATGGCTTCCCAACACCAAACTTAGAATTGGTGCTGGGGGCTCTGTATAACTTTGCACTGAAAGAGGGGGTTGGAACACTAAGTGTTGCACAACTGTCTCTCTTTTGTCAGAGGGAGAGTTAGGGCTAGGCATCTTGAATAAGATGTGGTCCTCCCATAGCTGTAGAATCAGCTCTCCCTTTGCTACATCAATTATGGCATTGGCAGTGGCTAGAAAGGATCTTCCAAGAATGATTAATTCATCCTCTTCCTCCTCAGTATCTAGGATTATGAAATCTGTATGGATGTAAAGGTTCTCAACCTTTACTAAGACATCCTCTACACGACCATAAGCCTTTTTTATTGACTTGTCTGCCATCTCTAGTGAGATTCTTGCAACTTGCACCTCAGATTCCCAGCCTTTCCATTACAGAGAGTGGCATAAGGTTTATGCTTGACCCTTGGTTACACAGATCCTTCTCAAAGGTAACGGTGCCTATTGTGCAAGGAATTAGGAAGCGTCCAGGATCCGACAGCTTCTGAGGTAGTTTCTACTGAACCAAGGCATTGAGTTCCTTGGTGAGCACTGGAGGTTCTTCCTCCAATGTCTCTGTGCCAAATAGCTTGGCATTCAACTTCATCAAAATTCCCAGGTACCGAGCAACTTGCTCTTTCCTAGTTTCCTCTTCCTCATCAGAAGAGGAGTACTCTTCAAATTCTAAAATTTTCAACCAAGCATTCAAGGGAACTTCAATGGGTTCCTCATGAACCTTTGGTTCCATCAATTCTTCAATAGAAGAGTTCTCAGTGGGCTTGGGGTACCCAACTACTCCTATTGTGGCATTCAATGCTAGGACTTGTGTTTCTTTGGGCGTTCAACGCCAGTGAGGGTACTGCTTTGGGCATTGCACGCCCAGAAAGGACCTCCTTACTGGTGTTTAACGCCAGTGATGGTATCTCCATGGGCGTTGAAGGCCCAGTAAGGACTTCCTTACTGGCGTTCAACGCCAGAGAATCCCCATCAGATTCGGCCTCAGTGTTCACTGTTATGGCCTTGCACTCTTCTCTTGGATTTACTTCAGTGTTACTAGGAAGAGTATTAGGAGGGGTCTCAGAAGTGGGTGTAGTAAAGTCACCAAGAACCTTCCTTGCATCTCCTCCATTGTTCTGTTTGGCTGCCATGCTTGTATTTTCAGTTTCTTGTTCGAAAAGTTCTATGAGGTCTCTTCCAGAATGTTGTGCTTTAACTTGTTGTAAACGCTTCCTTAAGGTCCTTTTAGGTTCAGGATCAGGATCAAAGAGAGGTTCTTTATCTCTGTTCCTGCTCATAAACAAGAAAAAGAAGACAAGAAAGAAAAAGAATGGGGGCTCAATGTCAAAGAATAGGGAACTCCCTATGAGATGTGAAGAAGAAAGAAGAATGAGGATAGAAGAATGAAATGAAGAGTTCGAATAAAAAGAGGTAAAGAATTCAAAAATTTAGAAGTGAAAAGAGAAACTAGAATTAAAATATTTTTTGTTTTTATTTTATTTATTAATTGAATAGGAAATTAAAAGCTAATTAACTAAAAAGATTTGAAAAGTTAGAAGGTAGTTTTCAAAAAAGAAGAGAGAGAGAGCAGTGAGAAGTTTTCGAAAATAGAAGAGAGAGGAATTAGGAAGTTTTGAAAAAGAAGAAAGAGAAAACAAGTAACTAATTAAGAAAGATTTGAAATTAAGATAAGATAGAAGATTAGAAAAAGAATTGAAATTAAAATTTAAAATTAGAAAAGATAAGATAAGAATTTGAAAAGATTTGATTTTGAATTTTGAAATTGAAGCAAGATAAGATAAAGATTTGAAAATAAGTTTGAAAAGATAAGATATGGTGAAGATTTGAAAAAGATTTGAAAAAAGATAAGATTTGAAATTTGAATTTGAAATAAGATAAGATAATATTTTTTAAAATTTAAATAAAGATAAAAAGATAAGGTGAAGATTTGAAAAAGATATAAAAAGATAAGAATTAAAATTTAAAATTTGACTTTAAGATAAGATAAGATAAGATAGTGATTTGAAATTAAAATTTGAAAATCTTTTTGGAATTTTCGAAAATTTGATTAAAGATGGAAAAGATATTTTTTTGATTTTTAGAATTAATGAAGAGAGAGAAAAACAACCAAAAGACACCAACCTTAAAATTTTTAGATCAAGAGACACTAATTTTTGAAAATTGAAAGAACAAACACCGAAAGATACCAAACTTAAAACTTTTAAAATCAAAACTAGAAAAGAAACAAGAACAACTTGAATACCAAGAAAGAACACTGAGACTAATTCAAAAATTTAGAGAAAACAAAGAACACACAAAGGACCCCAAACTTAAGAATTAACATTAGACTCAAACAAAAGATACTATTTTTTGAAAATTTTTGGAAAAAGAAACAAGAAAGTTTGAAACTTTAACAAGAACAAGAACAAAAGACTCAAACAAAAGATAAAGATTAATAAAGAAAAGAAAAGGTTTTGAAAAATTTTTGAAAAGAAAACAAAAGACTCAAATAAAATAGTAAAAATGATCTAATCTAAGCAACAAGATAATCCGATTGTTTGTTAAATTCGAACAATCCCCGACAACGGCGCCAAAAACTTGGTACACGAAACTGGCTCCGCAGGTTTCGTATAGATAGACTGGCAAGTATACCGGGTCATCCAAGTAATTCCTCAGGTGAGTGAGGGTCGATCCCACGGAGATTTTTGGTTTGAGCAAGCAGTGGTTACCTTGCAGATCTTAGTTAGGCGGATAAAAAATTATAGTTTGTCACGGAAAATGCATAAAATAGAATAAATAAATAAAACGATACTAGATAGGTGTGAAATCAATGGTATGAGAATGGTTGAGGCTTCGAAGATGCTTTGTCTTTCTGGATTAACTTTTCTTACTGTCTACTTCAATAACTTTCTGATTCATTCAATGGCAGTCGTAAGTGATTAACTCATGTCCTCTCATCAAGTTAACCTCCTCCACTGCAGCAATCCACTATGTTGAAGTGACTCATGTCCTCTTGTCAAGCCACCTCTAGGTCTCTCACTATAGTAGAAGATGAAGCTCTAAGCAATCCACTCCACTTCACGATCCTAATCAAGGTGCCACAGACAAGGCAGATCTTCCGGATTAGAAAGTGCTGCTTCTCTGACTCTAGCCTTAACGCCACAAAGACCTTACTTACCCACGATCAACGGAATTTCATGTCACATATCCAAAGTTGCCCAGGTACTCTATTGGAATCCGCAATGCAATCTCTAGCTTTGGTTCAACGCTATCCGGGCCAGGACTCGCACGGAACCCATGTAGAACAAGGATGATTGTCATTGGTCACCCTAAATTCATGAGATAAAGAACGAGAATGCATAAGAGAATAGAATCAGACATATTGAACTAAAACAGTAATATTATTGATCCATGAAACTCAGAAGAGCTCCTAACCTTAACCTTAGGAAGTTAGTGACTCATACTTTACAAAAGTAGTGAAGTATTCGAATGGGGGGGGGATTTAGGGTGATCTCCTCCTATATATACTAATATGCTAACTAAGAATTACAGAAATAAGATAAACTAAGTTGATCATGTGAAAATCCACTTCTGGGGCCCACTTGGTGAGTGTTTGGGCTGAGCTTGAGTGAAATCCACGAGCTAATACCCCTTAGGGGCGTTGAACGCTGGCTTGGGACTCCCTTTTGGGCATCGGACGCCAGCTGCTCCCTTGTGGGCGTTGAACGCCAAGAATAGGGTAGGTGGCTGGCATTGAATGCTAGTTTTGGGTCTTCATTTCCAAAGCAAAGTATGGATTATTATATATTTCTAGAAATCCCTGGATGTTAGCTTTCCATAGCCATTGAGAGTGCGCCATTTGGACTTCTGTAGCTCTAGAAAAGCTCCTCGAGTGCACGGAGGTCAGATCCTGACAGCATCTGCAGACTGCAGTCCTTTCTCTGTCTCTGAATCAGACTTTTGCTCAAACTCCTCAATTTCAGTCAGAAAATACCTGAAATCACCATAAAACACACAAACTCAAAGTAGAATCCAAAAATATGAATTTTGCACAAAAACCTATAAAAATATAATAAAACTTAAACAAAACATAATGAAAACTATATAAAAATAACGCCAAAAAGCGTATAAAATATCCGCTCATCCATTATCCCTGCCCCTCCGAACGCTTGGTTGGAAGCTCTGTCAACATGAAGCTTCCACCGTGTGCTCGTATTCTCGGGTGCGTCACCAACTACCTCGACTAGGAAGTCTGCACCCGGACCCGACTCGCTAGTGGGCCGGGCCGGAACAAAACTCTTAGAAGGATGATGATTTATCAAATAGGCAGCTGTTAAAAAAGCATCTTCCTAAAAGATTTTAGGAAGTTTGGCTATGGCAAAAAGAGTAAAATCCATTTTAACAATAATGTGCCTGTATTTTCTCTCAATCACACTTTGTTGTTGGTATGTATGAAGGCAGAAATTAAAAGTCTATAATTAATACTATTTTACTGTAAAAATATACTTAAAAATGTGTGACAAGAATTTTATTGCATTGTCAGTTTGTATTGAGAGATATAACTATAAGGATAAAGGCTAAGTTGTATTAGTAGGGTAGCTTGCTTTGGCTGCATTAGAATCGAATTGGGGAAGTATTTTATTTTCTTGTATATGATCTTCAAGGTTCTGACCTTTGATAGCAAATAAAGCATGTTGTTGCTAAGTTACAAAGTTTTTGTAATCAAGTTTATTTAAGATTGGAGCCAAATAATTTTTGAAACTGATAGAAGGAAGTGTGATAGCCATGGATGATTAAAAGGCTTTGATACCATGTGAACTTAATCGAAAAAGTAATGAAGAATCATGAACTGAGCTTAGTAATGCCCAGTTTCTTGTGTGCTAAGAAAGACAAAGAAAGAATGATACAAAGAGAAAAGAGAGTGAATTGTATTTGATATTAATATAGAAAATGTGATTATACATTGCTATTAATAAAAGGACGATGTGAGGTATTTATACACCACAATGAATGAGAGTAAACAAGATACACTAATACAACTTTAACCTTTATCGTTATATAGACCTCTCCATATGACTCATGTTGGGTCAGCCATACAATTATTTTAAGGTGAAAATTCAAGTGCAGTCAACTTTACGTAAAATTGATAATTGAGAGCTGTTAGATAAAAATTTAGTTAAATCAATTAAGTTAACTAAAAATTTAGTTAAATCAATTAAGTCATTTAATTGTTCTCAGCTATTAACTTTACGTAAAATCGACTGCAAAAGTTTTCATCTTATTTCAATAAATCGATCAGCTTAATTGCATGTATCACGGTAAAATAGCACTAAGATGTAATTTGATTGACCCTTGAAGTCAAAGTGAAGTTGATATCATTTGCTATTTTCTTCGCATCAAATGAGATGCCTTCTAATCCTCTTTTCGAAAATCCAGCACTGTAAATTCCATGTTCTCCTTTCCAATGATTTGGGTAACTTGGTTTTGGCATTCCATTCTCATTGAATAGATTCTTGTAATCCTGAACGGCCAAAAATGTAACACAATTAATTACACAAACATATTTATTAAGTACATTAATCTAAACGGTAACACTACAAAGACCAAAAAAAAGTCAAAATTTATTATTAATCTATATTAAATAAGACAAGTTCTAGTTGGTTTTGTTTATTCTTTTTTGTTATAAAATATTTTTATAATTTAAAATTGAATTTGAGACTACTATACCCACTATCCATTGAATAGATTTGTTTCTTTAGGAAATACGATATTATTTCCAAAATAAAAATATAAATATACGCACCTTAAGCCACTTCAGCACATTGGTTTTGTATCCAGTAGCAAAGATGATTGCATCGAAATGAGCATGTTGTCCATCAACAAATTTAACTACTTTTCCTTCCTTGATACTTGAAATACCAGGATAAACCTAAATTTAATTTAAGACAAGGATAACTAATTGATCGGATAGAACCCATTGTTAATTAAGAAATCAATTTACAAATTATAATTAATTAACTAAAAAAGTATAAAAAAATTAACTTTTACTTAAACAACATTAACCGACTTTAATGTTTAGATTTATAATTTAAAATCTAAAATTTTAGATAAATAAAATAATTTTAAAAAATCGACTGATCTTAAAAAATTGATTATCTAGCATTAAACAAGTATATATGTATTTATTACCTTCACTTTTCCCTTCTTAATCTTTTCTATACAACCAACATCAATGGTAGGAGTAGTACCACCTTTTATTTTGAGTGCAAAAGGTCCCTCCTTTGGCCTCGTCAAACCATACTTAAACATATTCCCATACTTCAATTTGCTCATAAGAACCATCATCTTGTCCACTTTATCCACCATGAAGTGTTTCAGCATCAACATACCCGCATACACCATTTCCTTAGTAAAATAATGCACCTGAATGAATAGCATACACCCACTATTAAATTTTGTTGGTTATTTTGAACTCTATAGGGTTCATATATTAGAACAGATGCAATGCATGCAATTTGATTGCAAGCACAAGAATTTACATAAGAGAAATGTTAGGGCCAGCTAATTTTGTGATTTGTAGCAATTAATTAGTTATCATTAGTGTTTTTAATAGTGTGAGATTATATCTAATTATATAAAATTATTCACTTTTTTTTTTACTAATTAAGTGCTGGCTAGATAAACTTTCTCTTCACATAATTAAATAGCTCATATATATTTTAAGTTGATTTATTAACACTCTAATTTCAAAAATTATAAAACCATCTTTTTCAAAGATACAGACATATAAATAGTTACATATCTAGATAGAAAAATAATTTACCTGACTTCTGACGACAATAGAGGTATATGCACCCCAAGTTGAAAGATCATAAGCAATTTCCATGCCAGAATTGCCACATCCAACAACCAAAACATTCTTCTTGTACATTTCTCTCCCATTCAAATACTTGCTACAATGCATGGACTCTCCTTGATAGTTCTCAAGTCCTTTAATGTTTGGGATGTACTCTTCACTATTCTCTCCACTCGCAACCACCAGAAACTCCGCTTCATAGATCTTGTCGGCACCGGAAGAGTTGTTGGTAACAAGGAGCCTCCACTTTCCATTGCTTTGGTCAATGAAAGCAGAGTCAACAGAGCAGTTGTAGTTGATGGAAATGTTGAAATGCGCGATGTAAGAGTCAATGTAGCGCAAGAAATCAACCCTAGGGACAAAATTGGGAAAGTCAGAAGGAAAAGGATAATGTGGAAGGCTACAAAAGTCTTTTCCTAAGTGTAGTTTCAAACGATCATAGGCTCTTTTCCTCCAAAGAGAAACAGGGCAATCATCTCTTTCAAGAACAATGTTAGAGATTCTGAGTTTGTTGAGGCACCCTGCGGTTGCTATTCCAGCTGGTCCTGCACCTACAATCACAACAGGTACTTCAATAATCTGCATGCTTGATTGTTATAGTTAATAATCAATTTTTTTTCCAGTGACTAGTGAATAATCAATTTAGTCTTGGTGTTTTTATAGTTTTATAAAGTTCTGTTATTATTGAAAACGTGCATAAATTGTGATGATCTTTTTATAGTTTTTTGTTTGTTTTGTTGTAATTATGGGGCAATGCATATGTTTTGAAGATAGTCTAATTGGTTAGTCAAGTAATTTTCAAGCCAAATTTATTCTTACTGTCTAAAATTAAAAATCAGTTATCAAATTAAAACTAAAATATAAAATATATATTTAAAATATATGAAACATTATATTTAATATACATATATATATATATATATATATATATATATATAATATTTTTTAATTTTTATACATAACATATTATACAATAGGAGTAATATATCATTTAAGAAGATGATTTAATTAATATGTGTTTTAAGGTTATACATGTTATAGTTATTATTAATAAAAAATTAATTTTTTTTACTTTACCATGCAACATTTCTATCTAGGGATGTTAATGGGGCGGGGCGGGGGCGGGGGCAGGGGATACCTCCCTGCTCCCTGTTTTCGCCCCCCCAAAATTGATCCCCATTTCCCGCGTTTTCTGTGTTCTTCGCGGGTCCCCATTCCCCATCTCTTTATGTTGAACATTTATATGAAAATTATAGTAAAAAATTAAAAAAAAACTACAAAACATTATTACAAACATATCTTATCCAACATTATAAGTCAAGAAATACAACATAACAAATCATAGCCCATAAGGGGATAAGCACTGAACAAGAAGAGTGGCCGGTAGCGACTGGCGAAAGGGTATGCTGCTATGGCTATGACTGTCGACACAACTATGGGGATTGGGAGTTTTGAACTTTTCTGGAGAGTTGGGGCTTCGAAACGGCGCTAAGTGGAGTAGTAGGAGAGAATGGAAGACATTAAATAAGGTAGGGTTAGGGTTTTCAATAGGTGAAATCCCTAAAAAGTCTTTATATTGGGAATAAATTCAGGGTATTTAAATAAACTCAAGAATTTGGGAAATTATTGGGGGCGAGGTGGGGATCCCCGCTCGGGTCCCCGTGCGTGTCTCGGGGGGATTTTAGTCCCATCCCCATCTCCACGAAAAAAATCCCCACCTTCAGGTTCCCATTCAGAGCAGTCCCCATAGGGATCCCCGCGTTTTGAGGAATTTTGACACCCCTATTTCTATCTGAAACACTTAGCTATTTGTTTATTCCCTCTCAAACACCTTTTTTCCCCTCCTTCGTACTTGCTAAAGGATGGAAAAGCATTGATTGTTCCTTGGACTGACTAAAGAGGAGTGATAATTAATATAAAATTTAAGAATGTCAATATCATTTTTTAATGTATGTATTTTAATTTACTCTATTTAATATTTATAAAATATTTAAATTTATTTAAAAAATAAATAAATAATAATTTCTTATTACAAAAGATTTAAACGCTAACAAAATTAACCATAAAAGAATAAAATTAAATTTATACCCATAAAAAATGAATTATGTTCGACAAAAATAATTAATTATTAATTTTTTATTATTTCTATTAAAAATTTAATTACAATGCCCAAATTATCCCATTCTCTTCCATTATCTTCAACTTTTTAAATTTTTCAACTCAAGTCTCTGTTACCAACAAAATCACTACCTTTTTTCTCAAATTTTGAATACCACCATCACCACCACCATCACTGTCAACATCACAGTCAATACAACTCATCAATAAACTGAGACAGAATGAGACAAAAGGAGATAAATTACTGAAGGAAGATAAACAAAGCCAGAAGTAGTAACGGAGAGCAAAAATTATCAACGTTGTTGTCTTCAGCAATCATTAAGCTCGGGAGAAGGAGGAGAAGCGTTGCTTCCGTCATTGAGGCGGTTCTGCCAGAGGCGGCGACGGAAGAAAGATGCTCTAACCCTAACTCCAGTATATTCCCGGCGTATTCTTGTTGCAGCAATGGATCCGTTGTCAGAGAAATTAAAAGGCTATTATAGTTGTTAGAGAAATTGAATAAGAGCTATCACTCATTTCATTTTCTATATAAATTCTCTAAATTGAACCAAAAAAAATGTTATTATTTGAGTTTATAGATTTTTATTGAACTTTTGTTTTGTTTGCCCCTTATTTAATTGTTTCTTCTTGCTTTATTTTCTGTGATTCTCATGTTTGTGTGCGAAGCAGTCTTTTGGTGGCAAACTATAACATCTCGGTTTTTTTTTGAAAATTAAATAATTAGTTATTTATAAGTTATCATATTATATTGAGATTTTGTTTTTAAGAAATATATTTTTTTAACAAAGATAATTAAATAAAATTTATGATTATCGAAATTTAATTTAAATATAACTTATTCTATTAGTTTGAACTATTTATTAAAAACTATTTTGATAGGCAAAAATTAAGTTAATCTTTTATAGTTATTATTATTATTATTAGTTACTTCTTTCTTTTGGCCGAAGCCATTAAGAAAATATGTATAAAGAAAAGCCAAATGTGGCTCATTTACAAGTATGTGTATATATATATAACTAATGTCATTAAGGGACTAAGAAAGAAAAGAACGTGGCTTGCATGCTATTATACTTATATATGCTCATGACACCTAATAATACTTTTACACTACAAACTATCATTCATTAGCATCATTTTCTTTTATTACTTTTATTCATTATAGCCGAACCCTTTAGAAAGAAAAAGAGAAATAAAGGTCGTGGCTTATGTGTATACATATATCTATGCAACCATGACACCTGTTACATTCATTTAATAACCAATGACACCTAATAAACCTTATTACCGCAAATCCTTTTTAATCACCCTCATCACTAATCATACTTCCTTTTCCTTCATGCATCACCGAACCAACTTTGAAAGAAAAAGAGAGAGTAAGCCGTGAGTGAAAGGAATCAGAAACCATGGAACCTTACCTCTTCTGAGTTCGATTTCTTACGATTTGTAACTCCAATAAAAAAATCTAATCCGGTAAAAGTGTTCGTATCTTCCTCCTCTACGTGTTGGTGTTACTTTTGTCCGGTGGAAATCGACGGTGACGTAGCTCCCCTACCCTTTGAGCTTGGCCACCTGGAGTTCTAGGAGGCACGGAGGATTCCGGACGTTTTTCCCTTCAGCAGCACGGTCAGAAAGTTTCTCTAGAGTTTCGAGTATTTCGATTACGTACAAAGGTAGGGTTTTGATAAATTTTCACCGACTAAATGATATTTGAAAGTAAATTGATGTTTGCATTGAGTGTTATTGAAATTTGATTGCATTTCCTGTTGAATTTTGTTGGTATATTGATATTTTGATGAAGTTGTGTTTAGTCAGCTTGGGAATGGATCAATTTTTAAGATAATATTTTGATAAAAATAAAACAGGTTTTCAGTCTCGTTGAAGGACAAGATATCCGTTTGGAAATTTTATTTTAAGGGATGTCATTATATTTTTATAAAAGACTGAGGTTATGCTTACCGTTATAAACTAAGTTTTGAAAGGAAAATGCTACTTTGAGCTTTTATTCAAAATTACTGCCACAGGAGAGCAGATGTGACATTGTTTGGGCCTTAGTGCCAAATGTAAAGTGGGGACGCCCACACACTGAGAACTGTTTTCCAGATGTACGCTTATTGATTTGGAAAGTCACACTGATGCGGCCTAGCCGTACGACTTAAAGTCACACTGATGCGGCCTGGCCGTACGACTTATAAGCACACTGATGCATCTGGAAAACCATATCTGGGACTTGTGCCCGGGTAATGTCGGGAGCGGGTAGGCAACCGACACATGAGCTCATGGCCTGCGTTAGGAATAGACATACATCATTCTTGTTGCGCATTAGCATTTTACTTAACATTGTGAAATTATTTGTGATTGTCTTCTTGTGTTTATACATTCCTTAATGTTATTCTGAATTGTGGTGACTAGATATTTCGTTGTGAATTACTTGAACTGTGGTAATCCTGACTAAACTAACCACCCTCGACCCTACTAAGAACCCCCCAGTTCTTACCCCTTCTCTTCCTCCCCTTCAGATGGAGACCGGAGTTATATTCTACGAGATGGACCCTCCCTATATATACGAGGATATTGTACAGCATAGGTTTTATGTAGTAGCTGCGGAGATTAGGACTCGTATGTACATTCTGCGTGATCATCCTTTCCATCACCCGATTGACACTCCACAGTTTAACCCCGACATGCCCTACGAGTTCCCACTGCAGTGGCTCCACCCGGATGCTCCATTTCACCCGTTTCATGATGGGCCGGTGCCTCACCAGCATCCTGATCAGCCTGCGGATCAGGCGGACCCTGAGCCTGAGCCCATGGAGGAGCATTTTCCAGAGCCTGTACCGGAGGAGGACATCCCCATGGAGCAGATTTCAGTATCTTCATCCGAGCCATCTTCTGAGGAGCCGCTCACCGCCTCTATTAGTGGACCGGCGAGTGCTGGTCAGACCAGTAGCACGAGTGCCAGTGCCCCTCCCGAGATTATAGAGATTTCCG
Source organism: Arachis hypogaea (assembly GCF_003086295.3). NCBI lineage: Eukaryota > Viridiplantae > Streptophyta > Magnoliopsida > Fabales > Fabaceae > Arachis > Arachis hypogaea. Next base: position 124,528,388 of record NC_092052.1, read on the forward strand.
ATGACGAGGACGAGGATCCTGAGGAGTGTTCTGATGTGGTTGTGATCTCTTCTGACGATGACAGCTGAGTCCTGGGAGCTGCGGTTGGGCCTTTTGATAGTTTTTTTTTGTGTTAGTCTAGCCTTTGTGTTAATCTCTCACTTTTGGTCAGACTCACTGAGAGAGTAGGGTGTATATAGTGGACTAGGCTAGTTCGGGTGCCAGTTTAGGGGTTTTCTATATGGACCAGGGCCCGGAGTGTTGGATTGTACATAGTAGTATTTTCTGAAGGGTTGTATGCTAACTCAGGATATATATATATATATATATATATATATATATATATATATATATATATATATATATATATATATATATATATATATATATGTACGACAGTACCTGTATGCTTATGCTTGTGTATGTTTAATTAGTTGTTCTTGCAAGTTTTCTTATAAAAGTTTATCCAAAACTCGATAGTACGCTAACCCGATTACAGGCTTAATAATACATAGTAAAGGTTTCATGTGAACAAGTTGGTGACACTTGATTTCTAGTATGATCATGACTTACTAGGGATTGGGTCGTTACAACTTGGTATCAGAGCAGTTCGTTCCTATTAAAGCCTGGGGATATGGACTGAATCATGCTTCATTGCATTCTCTGAGTTGTGTCTCATGCACATAGGATATCGTTGTGATATGAATTGCATGATTATCACTGTGTTTCCATTTTAGAGACTATTCACACTTTGCCTGAAATGTTAAGACTGATCACCTTAATATTACATGTTGGGTGTGCACAGAATCTTGATGGCTGCACGGGGACGAGGACGTGGTAGGCGTGGTGCGAACCATGCAGAGGAATCGACGAGGGGTGCAGATGCTTTTATAGCTGCAATGAACACCATGGCTGAGGCTGTGCGTGAAACGGCAACTGCTACTACGCGAGCAATTGACCGTTTAGGGGAGAGGAACAGAGATCGTAACGGAGGACGCAATGGTGAGCGTGGTGGAGACGGTAATGATAATGAAGGTGTCGGAAACCACGATAACCCTATGACACTAGCAACCTTTCTGAAGGTAAATCCGCCCAAGTTTAAGGGGACGCTTGTTGCAACTGAAGCTGACAATTGGTTCCGTGGTATTGAGAGGTCATTGCGAGTGCAACATGTACCAGAAAGACAGTACGTGGAATTTGCGACCTATATGCTGGAGGGAGAAGCTGAACACTGGTGGCATGGAGTGCAACGCTTGTTAAGGCAGGTGGTGGAAGAGATTGACTGGGATACTTTTAAGGAGGAATTTTACAAAAAGTACTTCCCTAGAACTGTTCGTGATGCCAAAGAAATGGAACTAATGCAGTTGACGCAGGGGAATATGTCAGTAGCAGAGTATACTCGGAAATTTGAGGATTTGTGCCGATTCTCTAAGATCTGTCAGGGAAACCCAGATGATTTTGAGGAATGGAAGTGTTTGAAGTACGAAGGAGGACTCTGCGAAGAACTAATGCACTCCTTGGTACCACTGCAAATACGAAACTTTGCAGAGCTTGTCAATAGGAGTCAGTTGGTGGAAGACTGCACCAAGAAGGTGGCGGCAGTAAAGATGAGTCGTCAAGAATTACCTCCGAAAAATTTTAATCGGTATATAGCCCCTCAGGGAAGGAACTTTAAGATGAATAGGACACTTCCTTATGGGAATCAGCAAGTTAGTAATCTTCCTGCTCGTGACAATATTGATAGGCAAGGACGAGATACTGGAAAGCGACCACAGCCAGCATTAACAAACCTTGTTTGTAATCAGTGTGGGAAAAACCATGGTGGGAATCCATGTCGATTGGGTTCGAGCGTTTGTTATTTTTGTGGTATGCCTGGACACATAGCGAGGAATTGTGAGAAGAAGATTGCTCAAGATTTAGCTAAATCTCAGCAGCCGGGAAGAGTATTTACAATGATGACTGAAGATGCTCGTACTCGGACTCCCTGACCCAAGGTCAGTATTGTGCTAAGACTCGCTCCTTAACTGCACTTTATGTTTCTGGTGCGTCACATTCTTGTATTTCTTTAACTGCTATACGTAAGTTGAGACGAGATGAGGACACACGACATACCTGAGGACTAGAAAATAAGATAAGAACTGTTTACTCGCACCTGCTTACAGGTAAAGGAAATGTTGAGGGCGAAATTTTCTTTTAGGACGAAAATTTTCGTTTATAGCAATTTTCGAGGACGAAAATTTTTGTAAGGTGGGTAGGATATAACATCTCGGTTTTTTTTGAAAATTAAATAATTAGTTATTTATAAGTTATCATATTATATTGAGATTTTGTTTTTAAGAAATCTATTTTTTTAACAAAGATAATTAAATAAAATTTATGATTATCGAAATTTAATTTAAATATAACTTATTCTATTAGTTTGAATTATTTATTAAAAACTATTTTGATAGGCAAAAATTAAGTTAATCTTTTATAGTTATTATTATTATTATTAGTTACTTCTTTCTTTTGGCCGAAGCCATTAAGAAAATATGTATAAAGAAAAGCCAAATGTGGCTCATTTACAAGTATGTGTATATATATATATAACTAATGTCATTAAGGGACTAAGAAAGAAAAGAACGTGGCTTGCATGCTATTATACTTATATATGCTCATGACACCTAATAATACTTTTACACTACAAACTATCATTCATTAGCATCATTTTCTTTTATTACTTTTATTCATTATAGCCGAACCCTTTAGAAAGAAAAAGAGAAATAAAGGTCGTGGCTTATGTGTATACATATATCTATGCAACCATGACACCTGTTACATTCATTTAATAACCAATGACACCTAATAAACCTTATTACCGCAAATCCTTTTTAATCACCCTCATCACTAATCATACTTCCTTTTCCTTCATGCATCACCGAACCAACTTTGAAAGAAAAAGAGAGAGTAAGCCGTGAGTGAAAGGAATCAGAAACCATGGAACCTTACCTCTTCTGAGTTCGATTTCTTACGATTTGTAACTCCAATAAAAAAATCTAATCCGGTAAAAGTGTTCGTATCTTCCTCCTCTACGTGTTGGTGTTACTTTTGTCCGGTGGAAATCGACGGTGACGTAGCTCCCCTACCCTTTGAGCTTGGCCACCTGGAGTTCTAGGAGGCACGGAGGATTCCGGACGTTTTTCCCTTCAGCAGCACGGTCAGAAAGTTTCTCTAGAGTTTCGAGTATTTCGATTACGTACAAAGGTAGGGTTTTGATAAATTTTCACCGACTAAATGATATTTGAAAGTAAATTGATGTTTGCATTGAGTGTTATTGAAATTTGATTGCATTTCCTGTTGAATTTTGTTGGTATATTGATATTTTGATGAAGTTGTGTTTAGTCAGCTTGGGAATGGATCAATTTTTAAGATAATATTTTGATAAAAATAAAACAGGTTTTCAGTCTCGTTGAAGGACAAGATATCCGTTTGGAAATTTTATTTTAAGGGATGTCATTATATTTTTATAAAAGACTGAGGTTATGCTTACCGTTATAAACTAAGTTTTGAAAGGAAAATGCTACTTTGAGCTTTTATTCAAAATTACTGCCACAGGAGAGCAGATGTGACATTGTTTGGGCCTTAGTGCCAAATGTAAAGTGGGGACGCCCACACACTGAGAACTGTTTTCCAGATGTACGCTTATTGATTTGGAAAGTCACACTGATGCGGCCTAGCCGTACGACTTAAAGTCACACTGATGCGGCCTGGCCGTACGACTTATAAGCACACTGATGCATCTGGAAAACCATATCTGGGACTTGTGCCCGGGTAATGTCGGGAGCGGGTAGGCAACCGACACATGAGCTCATGGCCTGCGTTAGGAATAGACATACATCATTCTTGTTGCGCATTAGCATTTTACTTAACATTGTGAAATTATTTGTGATTGTCTTCTTGTGTTTATACATTCCTTAATGTTATTCTGAATTGTGGTGACTAGATATTTCGTTGTGAATTACTTGAACTGTGGTAATCCTGACTAAACTAACCACCCTCGACCCTACTAAGAACCCCCCAGTTCTTACCCCTTCTCTTCCTCCCCTTCAGATGGAGACCGGAGTTATATTCTACGAGATGGACCCTCCCTATATATACGAGGATATTGTACAGCATAGGTTTTATGTAGTAGCTGCGGAGATTAGGACTCGTATGTACATTCTGCGTGATCATCCTTTCCATCACCCGATTGACACTCCACAGTTTAACCCCGACATGCCCTACGAGTTCCCACTGCAGTGGCTCCACCCGGATGCTCCATTTCACCCGTTTCATGATGGGCCGGTGCCTCACCAGCATCCTGATCAGCCTGCGGATCAGGCGGACCCTGAGCCTGAGCCCATGGAGGAGCATTTTCCAGAGCCTGTACCGGAGGAGGACATCCCCATGGAGCAGATTTCAGTATCTTCATCCGAGCCATCTTCTGAGGAGCCGCTCACCGCCTCTATTAGTGGACCGGCGAGTGCTGGTCAGACCAGTAGCACGAGTGCCAGTGCCCCTCCCGAGATTATAGAGATTTCCGATGACGAGGACGAGGATCCTGAGGAGTGTTCTGATGTGGTTGTGATCTCTTCTGACGATGACAGCTGAGTCCTGGGAGCTGCGGTTGGGCCTTTTGATAGTTTTTTTTTGTGTTAGTCTAGCCTTTGTGTTAATCTCTCACTTTTGGTCAGACTCACTGAGAGAGTAGGGTGTATATAGTGGACTAGGCTAGTTCGGGTGCCAGTTTAGGGGTTTTCTATATGGACCAGGGCCCGGAGTGTTGGATTGTACATAGTAGTATTTTCTGAAGGGTTGTATGCTAACTCAGGATATATATATATATATATATATATATATATATATATATATATATATATATATATATATATATATATATATATATATATATATGTACGACAGTACCTGTATGCTTATGCTTGTGTATGTTTAATTAGTTGTTCTTGCAAGTTTTCTTATAAAAGTTTATCCAAAACTCGATAGTACGCTAACCCGATTACAGGCTTAATAATACATAGTAAAGGTTTCATGTGAACAAGTTGGTGACACTTGATTTCTAGTATGATCATGACTTACTAGGGATTGGGTCGTTACAACTTGGTATCAGAGCAGTTCGTTCCTATTAAAGCCTGGGGATATGGACTGAATCATGCTTCATTGCATTCTCTGAGTTGTGTCTCATGCACATAGGATATCGTTGTGATATGAATTGCATGATTATCACTGTGTTTCCATTTTAGAGACTATTCACACTTTGCCTGAAATGTTAAGACTGATCACCTTAATATTACATGTTGGGTGTGCACAGAATCTTGATGGCTGCACGGGGACGAGGACGTGGTAGGCGTGGTGCGAACCATGCAGAGGAATCGACGAGGGGTGCAGATGCTTTTATAGCTGCAATGAACACCATGGCTGAGGCTGTGCGTGAAACGGCAACTGCTACTACGCGAGCAATTGACCGTTTAGGGGAGAGGAACAGAGATCGTAACGGAGGACGCAATGGTGAGCGTGGTGGAGACGGTAATGATAATGAAGGTGTCGGAAACCACGATAACCCTATGACACTAGCAACCTTTCTGAAGGTAAATCCGCCCAAGTTTAAGGGGACGCTTGTTGCAACTGAAGCTGACAATTGGTTCCGTGGTATTGAGAGGTCATTGCGAGTGCAACATGTACCAGAAAGACAGTACGTGGAATTTGCGACCTATATGCTGGAGGGAGAAGCTGAACACTGGTGGCATGGAGTGCAACGCTTGTTAAGGCAGGTGGTGGAAGAGATTGACTGGGATACTTTTAAGGAGGAATTTTACAAAAAGTACTTCCCTAGAACTGTTCGTGATGCCAAAGAAATGGAACTAATGCAGTTGACGCAGGGGAATATGTCAGTAGCAGAGTATACTCGGAAATTTGAGGATTTGTGCCGATTCTCTAAGATCTGTCAGGGAAACCCAGATGATTTTGAGGAATGGAAGTGTTTGAAGTACGAAGGAGGACTCTGCGAAGAACTAATGCACTCCTTGGTACCACTGCAAATACGAAACTTTGCAGAGCTTGTCAATAGGAGTCAGTTGGTGGAAGACTGCACCAAGAAGGTGGCGGCAGTAAAGATGAGTCGTCAAGAATTACCTCCGAAAAATTTTAATCGGTATATAGCCCCTCAGGGAAGGAACTTTAAGATGAATAGGACACTTCCTTATGGGAATCAGCAAGTTAGTAATCTTCCTGCTCGTGACAATATTGATAGGCAAGGACGAGATACTGGAAAGCGACCACAGCCAGCATTAACAAACCTTGTTTGTAATCAGTGTGGGAAAAACCATGGTGGGAATCCATGTCGATTGGGTTCGAGCGTTTGTTATTTTTGTGGTATGCCTGGACACATAGCGAGGAATTGTGAGAAGAAGATTGCTCAAGATTTAGCTAAATCTCAGCAGCCGGGAAGAGTATTTACAATGATGACTGAAGATGCTCGTACTCGGACTCCCTGACCCAAGGTCAGTATTGTGCTAAGACTCGCTCCTTAACTGCACTTTATGTTTCTGGTGCGTCACATTCTTGTATTTCTTTAACTGCTATACGTAAGTTGAGACGAGATGAGGACACACGACATACCTGAGGACTAGAAAATAAGATAAGAACTGTTTACTCGCACCTGCTTACAGGTAAAGGAAATGTTGAGGGCGAAATTTTCTTTTAGGACGAAAATTTTCGTTTATAGCAATTTTCGAGGACGAAAATTTTTGTAAGGTGGGTAGGATATAACATCTCGGTTTTTTTTGAAAATTAAATAATTAGTTATTTATAAGTTATCATATTATATTGAGATTTTGTTTTTAAGAAATCTATTTTTTTAACAAAGATAATTAAATAAAATTTATGATTATCGAAATTTAATTTAAATATAACTTATTCTATTAGTTTGAATTATTTATTAAAAACTATTTTGATAGGCAAAAATTAAGTTAATCTTTTATAGTTATTATTATTATTATTAGTTACTTCTTTCTTTTGGCCGAAGCCATTAAGAAAATATGTATAAAGAAAAGCCAAATGTGGCTCATTTACAAGTATGTGTATATATATATATAACTAATGTCATTAAGGGACTAAGAAAGAAAAGAACGTGGCTTGCATGCTATTATACTTATATATGCTCATGACACCTAATAATACTTTTACACTACAAACTATCATTCATTAGCATCATTTTCTTTTATTACTTTTATTCATTATAGCCGAACCCTTTAGAAAGAAAAAGAGAAATAAAGGTCGTGGCTTATGTGTATACATATATCTATGCAACCATGACACCTGTTACATTCATTTAATAACCAATGACACCTAATAAACCTTATTACCGCAAATCCTTTTTAATCACCCTCATCACTAATCATACTTCCTTTTCCTTCATGCATCACCGAACCAACTTTGAAAGAAAAAGAGAGAGTAAGCCGTGAGTGAAAGGAATCAGAAACCATGGAACCTTACCTCTTCTGAGTTCGATTTCTTACGATTTGTAACTCCAATAAAAAATCTAATCCGGTAAAAGTGTTCGTATCTTCCTCCTCTACGTGTTGGTGTTACTTTTGTCCGGTGGAAATCGACGGTGATGTAGCTCCCCTACCCCTTGAGCTTGGCCACCTGGAGTTCTAGGAGGCACGGAGGATTCCGGACGTTTTTCCCTTCAGCAGCACGGTCAGAAAGTTTCTCTAGAGTTTCGAGTATTTCGATTACGTACGAAGGTAGGGTTTTGATAAATTTTCACCGACTAAATGATATTTGAAAGTAAATTGATGTTTGGATTGAGTGTTATTGAAATTTGATTGCATTTCCTGTTGAATTTTGTTGGTATATTGATATTTTGATGAAGTTGTGTTTAGTCAGCTTGGGAATGGATCAATTTTTAAGATAATATTTTGATAAAAATAAAACAGGTTTTCAGTCTCGTTGAAGGACAAGATATCCGTTTGGAAATTTTATTTTAAGGGATGTCATTATATTTTTATAAAAGACTGAGGTTATGCTTACCGTTATAAACTAAGTTTTGAAAGGAAAATGCTACTTTGAGCTTTTATTCAAAATTACTGCCACAGGAGAGCAGATGTGACATTGTTTGGGCCTTAGTGCCAAATGTAAAGTGGGGACGCCCACACACTGAGAACTGTTTTCCAGATGTACGCTTATTGATTTGGAAAGTCACACTGATGCGGCCTAGCCGTACGACTTAAAGTCACACTGATGCGGCCTGGCCGTACGACTTATAAGCACACTGATGCATCTGGAAAACCATATCTGGGACTTGTGCCCGGGTAATGTCGGGAGCGGGTAGGCAACCGACACATGAGCTCATGGCCTGCGTTAGGAATAGACATACATCATTCTTGTTGCGCATTTGCATTTTACTTAACATTGTGAAATTGTTTGTGATTGTCTTCTTGTGTTTATACATTCCTTAATGTTATTCTGAATTGTGGTGACTAGATATTTCGTTGTGAATTACTTGAACTGTGGTAATCCTGACTAAACTAACCACCCTCGACCCTACTAAGAACCCCCCAGTTCTTACCCCTTCTCTTCCTCCCCTTCAGATGGAGACCGGAGTTATATTCTACGAGATGGACCCTCCCTATATATACGAGGATATTGTACAGCATAGGTTTTATGTAGTAGCTGCGGAGATTAGGACTCGTATGTACATTCTGCGTGATCATCCTTTCCATCACCCGATTGACACTCCACAGTTTAACCCCGACATGCCCTACGAGTTCCCACTGCAGTGGCTCCACCCGGATGCTCCATTTCACCCGTTTCATGATGGGCCGGTGCCTCACCAGCATCCTGATCAGCCTGCGGATCAGGCGGACCCTGAGCCTGAGCCCATGGAGGAGCATTTTCCAGAGCCTGTACCGGAGGAGGACATCCCCATGGAGCGGATTTCAGTATCTTCATCCGAGCCATCTTCTGAGGAGCCGCTCACCGCCTCTATTAGTGGACCGGCGAGTGCTGGTCAGACCAGTAGCACGAGTGCCAGTGCCCCTCCCGAGATTATAGAGATTTCCAATGACGAGGACGAGGATCCTGAGGAGTGTTCTGATGTGGTTGTGATCTCTTCTGACGATGACAGCTGAGTCCTGGGAGCTGCGGTTGGGCCTTTTGATAGTTTTTTTTTGTGTTAGTCTAGCCTTTGTGTTAATCTCTCACTTTTGGTCAGACTCACTGAGAGAGTAGGGTGTATATAGTGGACTAGGCTAGTTCGGGTGCCAGTTTAGGGGTTTTCTATATGGACCAGGGCCCGGAGTGTTGGATTGTACATAGTAGTATTTTCTGAAGGGTTGTATGCTAACTCAGGATATATATATATATATATATATATATACATATACTTATATGTACGACAGTACCTGTATGCTTATGCTTGTGTATGTTTAATTAGTTGTTCTTGCAAGTTTTCTTATAAAAGTTTATCCAAAACTCGATAGTACGCTAACCCGATTACAGGCTTAATAATACATAGTAAAGGTTTCATGTGAACAAGTTGGTGACACTTGATTTCTAGTATGATCATGACTTACTAGGGATTGGGTCGTTACACAAACTATTGAAGAAGATTGCAAGAAGAAAATCAATAGTTGTTAGCATAGTTGTATTTAGTTTATCTCTTTTGTCTCACTCTCTTTGTGATTTTGCTGTTAAATTAAACAGAGAGTTGAGTTGAAGAATTTCAAAAGTTAAAGATAATAGAAGAGATATGGATATTATGCATGGGTATTTTGATTAATTTTTTAATAGAAATAATAAAAAATTAATAATTAGTTATTTTTATCGAACATAATTCATTTTTTATGGATACAACTTTAATTTTATTTTTTAATAGTTAATTTTGTCAATATTCGAATCTTTTGTGGTAAAAAATGGTTATTTACTCTTAAAAAAAATTATTGCCGTTCATCTTAAAGAAAAATGTTTCTTTTTTTTTCCTACTTTATAATTTTTTTTTTAGTTATTAAACTGAGGACACTTAACACGTTCATTTCCAGGTAAACTGGAAACTTTGAGAATACTATGATGAATTCTTGAAGGAGGAATAATAAGACGCTGATTTCCAGTTGAGAATACTATGATGAATTCTTGAAGGAGTAATAATAAAACGCTGATTCATTTTTGTATACATTGATTTGAGACTCGTCATATTTTATTTCATATGGTTTTGTTAATTTATGTAATATTCAATTGTTCTTTATTCATGAATGAAATAGAGTTTTGTTACAGAAATAACCTATAGTCTTATTCAAAATTAAAACTCAATTCAATGAATTGAGCAGAATATAAATTAATGTGTTCAAAAATCATCCTTTAATTATTTGGGAATTCAAAAAGAATATTTACTTTCTATATCTTTTTGTATAAAATATTATTTTAGATTAAAAATTTTCAATGGTTTCTAATTTCCATATATATGAATTTTAAAATGTATAAAATATTCAGTAGATTTCTTATAAGTTAAGAGTCAATATTCGGTTCTTCTATCCCAAATAATTGTCCATTTTTAATATTACTCCTATGTTGTTACTTGTTACAAACAAACAAGTATTCATTTAGAAAACTTAGGTAACATTAATAACTAATTCATTTTTTCCTAATTAAATGAAGATCGACGAGGCAGTAAGTTAAAAAGAAAACAGTAAAATGTTATAATTAAAACTACCCGTTGGTCAAAAATAAAATAAATTTTGAGATATCAAAGTCAAGGCTCAACAAGTACTTTTCGAAGGACATAGTACTCGTCGAAGGAGATGTATCGAGGAGAGAGATAAGGTTGATCGATAAATCTTATCGAAAAAGATTATTGAGTGAAGATAATTGATGGCAGTTATTCACAGCATACAAAGCGTGAAAACAGTTACTTAAAGATTAATACACGTGTGAAATATATTTGAATTTGATTAGTCGAAAAGTCCTATAAATAGATGAAGATTGAAAAGAACAAGGATTGAAATCTCATTTCAAAAAACACTCTCGCACTCTTATATTCCCACCGAATTTCTGAGTTTGTTAAGAGCTTTCTTTTCTCTAGGGTTCCTTTCATGTCTTTTACATTTATTTTAATTTCTTGTAATCTTTATCTTCTTACAAATTTATCTTTTCAACAAAGTTGTTCTTTTTATTCCTTTTAGAGTTTTCGTACTTTGTATTTGATTTCAAAGTCCTTCAATTTTATCGAAGGTAGTTTATCGCTTTCTTTAAATTAAATGCTATTTCTTTCCTTTCCAGTTGTTTTATTTCCAAAGTTATCCTTTTTTTTTCAGATTTTTCTTTGTTATTTTAGCTGATTTAAAAGAATCTTTTATGCACTTTCGAGAACTGGTACTCATAAGAGGAGTAGGTTTCGCTCTCAGATCCTAGATATCAAACCACCCAAATTTGCTAAAATCTGTAAAACAAATTGGCGCACTCAGTGGGATAGTTTTAAAAGTTAAGTGTGTCAAAAAAATTTTGTCATGATCTAGTGTATGCAACTTAGAAGTGGTAGAATTATACGTATGACAGACAAAATTTCTAATACTAAATCATCTGCAAATAATAATGTTGTTATAGTTGCACAAACGTCAGTGGAGATGACGTCACGTTCTAAAAGTGGTACATTAGTGGAGAATGCAACAGTTACTAATCCTCCAGTTGGGAATAACTGGTGAAATTCACGCCCACAAATTGCTTTGACGCAAGCACAACCACTAGTAATCGCTGGTTGGCCTCCTTATGGCCTACCTCCAGGTTATAATTCACCAATGGGTGGTTATGTTCCTCCAATTAGATTTAGAATTATGTCAATTAGCAATTCATTTTTTTCATTACATCTTGAGTTTTCTCGTGATTATCAAGTGGCTTCCACATCGAATGGTCCTGGTTCGATGGCTGCTTTTCGACAGCATATCGATGAAAGTCATCATGATTTGGTCAATTTATTGACCCAGCAAATAACAACTATATTGAACCCAATGATGGCTGATCATGAGTAAAAATTTTAGCGTCTTGCTAGACAAGTTGAGCAGATTGCTCGAATCATTGATTATGATAAAGGTGATCAATAAAATATGCAAATGAACCGAGAGGATCTTATGAAAATGCCTAGCAATAGGGGTGGTGATATGCATTTTGAAGAAGATATTCTTCGAGTGGTTCGACGAGATCAAAACACGGATGATGTTTTGGCTCAAATGCGAGCTAATCAACGTGGTGAGAGATACCAAGTTACTAGAATTGTTGAGGATGTGCTTAATAGAGTCGGATTCAATGTGGGTTTCATGAATCGACCATACTTTGTTTCTGCTTTTCCTGCTGTTGTGCAAGCGGCAGAGGTACCAAGAGGTGTGAAAAACCCTAAAATAATAACAAAGTTTGTGGGTGAAGTTGGTGAATCGACTACTGAGCATATTTTTCGATCTATTATTGAATTGGGAAATTTAGCAAATGATGAGAACTTGAAGATGAAATTTTTTCCTTCTTCTTTAACGAAGAATGCATTTACTTAGTTTTCTAACCTCATGCCTAATTTGATTTTAACTTGGGCACAATTAGAGAATGCTTTTCATTCTCAATTTTTTAGAGGTGAATTGAATTTGACAGTTACTGATTTAGTGGCTTTAAAACGAGAAGATGGTAAATCAATAGATGACTTCGTGATTTGTTTTAAAAATGCTCGAAGTCGATGTTATGTGTCTTGTCCTGAAAGTGAAGTAGTGAAAATAGCGACCATGTATTTAAGATTTTACATACGTCAAAAGTTGCTTAATGTTGATATACTTGACTTAGCTCATTTAGTTGAAAGAGTTCGTCAAATAGAAATTCTTCGAAAGGATACAGAATGATTTAAAAATGAGAAAAGGTTGAAAAATAAATCTTTTTCTCGAAAAGAAAAGGTTTCATATGTCGAAATAAAATCCTCAAGTGAAGAATTTGATTTTGAATTTTCTGAAGTTGATTTGGTTGAATTAAAGAATGGTCCACCTTATGTATACTCTCTGCTTAAGAAAATCACGAATGTTGATAGATCTAATGATACAAAACATAAGAGTGGAAAGAATTATAGCTTCGATATTTCAAAATCAGATCAAATATTTGATGTGTTTCTTAAAGATAAACAATTAATCTTGCCAGAAGGCAAGACATTGCTTTCAATAAAAGATTTAAAGGAGAAACCCTATTGTAACTTTTATCAAGCAATTAGCCATTCGACTAATAAATGTGTTCGTTTCAGAGACTTGATTCAAGAAGCAATTATGGAAGGGAGATTAAAGTTCGATGATGGTGAAAAAGATATGAAGGTTGACTCTGATCCTTTTGATGTTGGTGCAAATTTTGCAGAGCCTTTCTTAGGGATCAACATGTTTGGTTTTTCTTATGAATTTGATACTGTTCTAGGGAATTTTGAAGATAATGTTCGACCAGTGTATCCGGGTGTTGGTGAAGGATTGTTAGAATTTCTGATGCAGCAGAAATTGAAAGATCGATATGTGTCTTTGTGCTCTCGGTGTAATGTTGTGTTCGATGTTGATGCTGCAGCTATCTTTGAGAAAGAAAAAATGAAAAAAGCGTTAGCCCATAAAGAAGAATAAATTCGTCAAAGGCAACCTCCTCGAAGACAAGAGGGACAAAGTTCTGGTGTCTCTTAGAGGAATTTTTCTTCTTCAATGAGTCATTCACAAGCTGTGGGTGTGCAATAGATACGAAATTGTCAGGAGTTTTGTAATTGAGATGCACAATATAGGGTAACCCTCAGAGAGGTCATCGAGGTTTCAATCGAGGCCATTATCCATATCCTTGAGGAAGAGCTAGAGGAAATTGAGGTGGAAGGAATGGATGACAAATAGTGCAGAAGGAATCATCGAATTCTAAAGACAATGGAGAAACATCTTTTTTTCATTCTTGAATAGTCTTCCCGTCTGATAGGAAACCCGTTCCTAAAGGGATTCCCTCACCAGCTAAATTCAAAAAGGGCAAAGCTGTTGTTGTAACGCCAATTGATGATAAAGAAAAAGATGTTGAATTGGGTAAAGAATATTTCGAGGAAGGTGATGAGGAAATAGTAAGCACTATTTTGATAATACAAACTGAATACTTAGGGGAATACGAAGGAAATTCGAATGAGGATTATGATGTGGAAGATGAAGAAGCTTTTAATTTTATTCATTCAGAAGGTGAATTAGGATATTTTTCAAAGGCCGACAGAAAAGCAAAAGTCACATCTTCAACTATTGCATGTTACTGCTTATATGAGTGGTATTTGTGTTAACAAAATTTTGGTCGATGGAGGAGCAGCAATTAGTTTGTTGCCAGAACGAACGCTAACTAAGGTAGGGAAGTATTCTGATGATTTGATCCCTAATAATATTTCAGTGACCGATTATAGCGGTGTATCAACCCCTGCAAAAGGGTTAGTTACTCTTCAAGTGCAAGTGGGATCTTCATGTCGAAACACTGTTTTTGTGGTGGTGTCTTCGAAGGCTAGCTATAATGCATTGCTTGGACAAGATTGGATTCATGGTGTTGGAGCTGTACCTTTGACCGTGCATCAGAGTATTCTTCTTTGGATTGATGAAGGAATATATGAAGAGATAAAAGCAGATTCGAGCCTTTATGTGGAACAGTTACATGTCGATTTTAAGGTGTATAATGAAAAACTGAAACCTCTTAATGTCGATAAAATGCTTAATTCTTATAATTGTGAAAGCTATTTTTTGACTTCAGAAGGACTTAATGTGAAGCTTTGTCAGCCAAAGCTTGATTTCCCTCCTACTGGGTGGGAGTAGTGGTTTTAAAAAAAAAGAGTCAATAATTCAAGGATATTTTGTCATGGCCAAAAAGCAAGATGTCTCAAATTATTTGGCTACCTTAGAAAGCTATTTAAGTAATTTCAATTCTGCAGAAACTCTTTCTTTTGATAGAAGTGATTCTTTTGATGAAGTTGAATTACATAGGGATTTCAATTCAGTTTTTTCAATTCCTAGTACAAATTTGATTCCTCAAATTGAATTTAGGCCTAAATTAGGTTTTACTTCTTTTCCTATTCCTAGGAGTAATATTGTTAACCAATCTTGCGTCGATGTATCTCACCGTCCTTGTATTGAAAATTATTCGATTGCTAATTTGGTTGATAATAAAGTTTGTTTTTCCTCAAATGAGCTAATAGATCTATCTTTTGATTGTATTTACGATTTGGAACCTTTGAATTTTAAAAAGTATTCAATTAATGATGATAATATCGAAAGAGGTTTTGAGTCTCAAGATCTTCTTGAGGAAATTAGTTTGGGATCTGGTGATGATGTTAGACCCACTTATATTTGTAAAAATATTGACAAGCAATTTCGAGCAAAATTAATCAATCTTTTAGTTAAGTAGAAAAATTGTTTTGCTTAGGATTATTAGGAGATGTCTAGACTTGATCGTTCTTTAGTAAAACACTAATTGGCTTTAAAGCCATTTTCTCAGCCAGTAAAACGGGCATCTCGATGCTTTGCACCTGAGGTCAATCTTAAGGTTAAAGAAGAAATTCAAAGATTGGTTAAAGTAAAGTTTATTCGAATAGCTCGTTATGTTGATTGAGTGTCAAATATTGTACCAGTAATGAAGAAGAATGAGAAATTACGAGTATGCATTGATTTTATAGATCTAAACAATGCTAATCCTAAAGATGAATATTTTATGCCTATAGCAGACATGTTAGTCGATTCTGCAGCAGGAAATGAAATTTTGATCATGGATGGTTATTCTGGATATAAACAAATCTTTATAGCCAAGGATGATGTGTTGAAAACTACTTTTCGATGTCCTAGGGCTTTAGGAACTTATGAATGAGTGGTGATGCCTTTTGGTTTGAAGAATGCTTGCACAATGTATCAACGTGTCATGAATACTATTTTTCATGAGTTTATCAAAAAATTTATGGAAGTATATATCGATGATATTATGGTTAAGTCAAACTCGATAGACCAGCATCTCAATCATTTGAGCCAAGCATTTGACACAATCTGCAAAAAAAGTTTAAAAATGAATCTTTTAAAATGTGCATTTGGGGTATCTACAGGAAACTTTTTGGATTTTGTAGTTCAAAAGAAAGGTATTGCTATTTATCAAAATAAAGCCAAGGCAATCTTGGAGTTGCCACTATCAATATCAAAGAAGGAGGTACAATCTTTCTTGAGAAAGGTTAATTTCTTTTGACGTTTTGTATCTAATCTTTCTAGTCAAACATGTGTTTTTTCATCTTTATTCAAACTTAAAGATGAGTCTCAGTATGAGTGGATAGAGGAACATCAAAAGGCGTTTGATTCGATTAAAGATTATTTGTCCAAAGCACCAATAATGGCAACCATTCGTTCCCATGAGTCATTGAAATTATATATTGCAGCATCGATGAATACTATTGGGTGTATGCTGGCTCAAGATGATGAGGAAGGTCATGAAAGGGCCATTTATTATTTAAGTCGAGTTATGTTTGATATTGAGACAAGATATTCTCCGATCGAGAAATTATGTCTTTCTCTTTATTATGCTTGCATGAAATTGAAATGTTATATGGTTGCAAAAAAGACTATAAAAGTGATTGCTCAAACGGATCTGATAAAGTATATGTTATCTTATCCCATGTTAAGAGGTCGATTAGGAAAGTGGATGATTGACTTAACGGAGTTCGATTTGTAATATGTGCCAGCTAAAGTTGTTAAAGTCAGGTCACTTTGTGGATCTTCTAATTGATAGATCGAATAATCCCAATTACCCGGGGACAAATATTATTGAGGTGAATTCTGATTGTTGGGAGATGTATTTTGATGGTTTGAAACATAAAGATAGTGCTAGAGTCAGTCTTTTGATTATTTTCCCAGAAGGTGTCCCATCAAAATTCTTGTTTGAGTTAAAATACCCATGTTCAAATAATATTGCTGAGTATGAAGCCTTGATTTTGGTTTAGAGTTTTTGATTCATAAAGGGGCACTGGATGTTCAATTTTTGGAGATTCTCAGTTGGTTTTAAAACAATTATCGAAAGAATTTAAATTTAATAACGAAAAGTTACAAAAGTATTTGTTGACAGCATGGAAATTATTAGTATCTTTTCGAAAAGTATCCTTGGTTCATATTCCAAGAATTCAAAATGAAGTTGGCAACGAGTTGGCTCAAATTATATCGAGATATAAAATACTTCCTGAAACTTTAGAAAAATTGACAAAGGTACGACAAATTTTGGTGCCTATTGAGGAAAGGGAAGTTTTAGTCATAGATGAGTGGGATGATGATGATTGGAGAAAACTAATTGTGGAATATCTAAGAAATCCTAAAGTCCGTATCGATCGGAAAGTTAAGATAAAAGCAATGAACTTTGTGGTGAGGGTGATGAGTTATATAAGAAAGGTAATGAAGGAAATCTTATAAGGTGTTTAAGTCAATCTGAAAAAGATATTCCCCTTGGAGAAGTTCATAAGGGTATATGTGGTGCCCATCAAGCTGAAGAGAAAATAAAATGGGTACTTCGACGTGATCGAGTATATTGGCCATCTATGGTGAAAGATAGTATTGATTATGCTAAAGCATGCTAAGAATGTCAGAAGCATGGAGTAATACAACAAATCCCTGCTTCTGAGATACATTCGATTATAAAGCCTTGGCCATTTAGGGGATGGGCTTTGGATTTGATTAGAATGATCCATCCTCCTTCGTCAAAGAATCACAAGTTTATTTTAGTGGCTATCGATTATTATATAAAATGGGTCGAAGCTATTCCTTTGGTAGAAGTAGGTCAAAATGAGATCATTGATTTTATAGAACATATAATTTATCGATTCGAAATCCCTCAAACATTGAGTACTGATCAAGGTACTATGTTTATTGGCTAACGTGTTAAAACTTTTGTAGGCTTGCAGCATCAAGAAATATAACTATGGTGACTTCAAATCTATATTATGCGCAGGAAAATGGTCAAGTTGAAGCTGTAAATAAGATTCTGGTTAATTTGATTAAAAAGCAAAATGGTCAAAGACCTCGAACTTGGCATGAAACTATAAGCCAAGTATTATCGGCTTATCGAAATTAACCCAAAGGATTGACAAACATGTCTCCTTAAAAATTGGTTTATGATCACGATGCAGTTTTACCTTTAGAAATTAATCTCAATACCATAAGAATAATGAGACAAGATGAATTACCAATTGAGGATTATCAGAATGCGATGTTTGATGAATTAAACGATTTGGATAATGAATGTAACACCCTAACACACAGAGTTTTACACTTAAGTCGTAAAACAAAGGTGGTGTGGTATTACGACCTCTAAAATAAAATGTACATATGTATAATAGTTGAAAGAAGGTAGTATACTAAGAGCCTTGAAGAATAGGTAAAACAAAATTGTAAAATCAAAAGCGCAACACTCAAGATTAAGGATTGCTTGCGTACGAAGAAAGCTAAAGATCATAAACATATATATATATAGAAAGTAATAACAGAAGGTCAAGAGTACAAAATAACAAGCTCTTAACTCAGCCTGCGAAGCTAAGGCTGGCCGGAGAATATTTACATACATATATACATAACCCACAATCCAAAATACATACATAAAGTCCTAGTTCTCCATACACCTCTAAGAGGTACAAAAGTAAAACAAGTATATACATGAGGAGAGTCTATACATATATAACAAAAGATCAAAAGTAAAGTCCCAAAATGACCACTTCGCTGCAGAACTCCAGACGCCTATCGAGGTGCCTCTCGACCTGCATCTGAAAAATAACAATAACATATGGGATGAGAACCGGGGCTTCTCAGCATGGTAAAGGTGCTACCTACATAAGATATAAGGTCCTAGCAATGCCAAAGGCAATCCTAGAACACCGACACTCATATTATAAAGCATAAAAGGTTAAACCAGAAACCGTAGACGGGTGGTCTTCTAAGGATTCCTAAACCTAACTAAAACTTAGCTAGAACACTAAATCTCTCCACCCTTCATCCGTTCCTCCATCTCCGGTGAATTTGCACAGACAGACAAGCATACAATGGCAAACACAGGTAGAATACAAGTAATACAGATAACAAGTATAACAGTTAGCACATTATAATCAATTAGGCATTCCCAATTAATGCATAAACAAGTAATTCAAACAATATGCACATGATGTATGCCTGTCCTATGGTTGATGAGTCTCATCTGTCGGTTATCAAGCCAACCCGACAAGTCCGGCTGCTAAACCCTAGACTGTCCCCCGACGCGCATCCCCAAGATTCTATGTTTGGTTTTTCTTATTTATATATAATTGCTCAATGGGAGAACCTTCCTGGGAATTTATAAGTGTCCGGTCACCTCTTACATCGTATGTTCAACAGAGTATCGAGTATCAACTTGGAACACGTGGTGGCAAGCCACGGTACTTTACCTAGGGAAACTCGTATCTTAGATAAGATTGACATTCTCTTGGCATCTTCTATAATTGCTCACAAACTCTTGTGCATCTGACATGATGGAAGGCCAATAGTATCCAGATCTAACAAGCTTCTTGGCCAACGCCTTTCCCCCAATATGGTGGCCAAATCATCCTTCGTGGACTTCGCTCAAGACGTAGTCCGTTTGGTCGGGCCGCAAGCACTTCAGTAGGGGTTGATTAAGCCCTCGTTTGTACAGCTGGCCCAGTATCGCTACATACTTGGTCACCTCCTATTTTACCGTTCTAGCACCCTTCTCGTCCTCAGGGAGTTCGCTGTCCTCCAAGAAACGGATGATCAGATCTATCCATGAGGAAGGGCTCAACGCTTATGTTACGTAGAGAGTTACCGACGGCTCCTTTACCAGCCCTTGAATAAAAGATTGGTTTTCCATGCCTGGCTTTGTGCTTGCCATCTTCGATAGGAGGTCAGCTCTCGCATTTATTTCTCTGGGTACATGTTGAATCGTGACCTCTTCGAAATCTTCACACAACTTTTTCACCTTTTCCAAGTACTTATGAAGTAAGGAGTCCCTAGCGTGATATGTCCCGTTGCCCTGGGAGGTAACAATTTGGGAGTCACTGTTGACCTCGACTCGCGACGCTCCGACTTCTTTGGCTAGGAGCAAACCCTCTATCAAGGCTTTATATTCCGCTTAGTTTTTGGAGATCGGGAAGTCGAACTTGACTGATTGATCATAAGTCATCCCAGCCGAGCTTTCGAGGATTATTTATTGGTGCACGAAACTAGCTCCGCACATTTCGCACAGATAGACCGGCAAGTATATCGGGTCGTCCAAGTAATGTCTCAGGTGAGTGAGAGTCTATCCCACGGAAATTGTTGGTTTGAGCACACAGTGGTTACCTTGCAGATCTTAGTTAGGCAGATAGAAATCATAGTTTGTCACGAAAAACGCATAAAACAGAATAAATAAATAAAATGTTACTAGATAGGTGTGAAATCAATGGTATGAGAACAGTTGAGGCTTCGGAGATGCTTTGTCTTCTGGATTAATTTTTCTTACTGTCTACTTCAATAACTTTCTGATTCATTCAATGGCAGCCGTAAGTGATTAACTCGTCCTCTCATCAAGTTAACCTCCTCCACTGCAGTAATCCACCATGTTGAAGTGACTCGTGTCCTCTCATCAAGCCACATCTAGGTCTCTCACTGTAGCAGAAGATGAAGCTCTAAGCAATCCACTCCCCTTCACGATCCTACTCAAGGTGCCACAGACAAGGCAGATCTTCCAGATCAGAAAGTGTTACTTCTCTGACTCTAGCCTTAATGCCACAGAGACCTCACTTACCCACGGTCAACGGGATTTCATGTCACGTATCCAAAGTTTCCCAGGTACTCTATTGGAATTCGTAATGCAATCTCTAGGTTTGGTTCAACGCTATCCGGGTCAGGACTCGCACGGAACCCATGTAGAATAAGGGTGATTGTCACTGGTCACCCTCAATTCATGAGATGAAGAACAAGAATGCATAAAGGAATAGAATCAGACATATTAAACTAAAACAGTAATATTATTGATCTATGAAACTCACCAGAGCTCCTAACCTTAACCTTAGGAGGTTAGTGACTCATACTGTACAATAGTAGTGAAGTATTTGATTTGGGGGGGGGGGCGGAAGATCCAAAGCTAGGGTGATCTCCTCCTATATATACTAATATCCTAACTAAGAATTATAGAAATAAGATAAACTAAGTTGATAATGCGAAAATCCACTTCTGGGACCAACTTGGTGAGTGTTTGGGATGAGCTTGAGTGAAATCCACGAGCTAGTACCCCTTAGGGGTGTTGAACGCTGGCTTGGGACTCCCTTTTGGGTGTTGGACGCCAGCTGCTCCCTTGTGGGCGTTGAACTCCAGGAATAGGGTAGGTGGCTAGCGTTGAACGCCAGTTTTGGGCCTTCATTTCTAAAGCAAAGTATGAACTATTATATATTTCTGGAAATTCCTAGATGTTAGCTTTTCATAGCCGTTGAGAGCGCGCCGTTTAGACTTCTGTAACTCCAGAAAAGCTCCTTCGAGTGCACGGAGGTCAGATCCTGATAGCATCTGCAGTCCTTTCTCTGTCTCTGAATTAGACTTTTGCTCAAGCTCCTCAATTTCAGCCAGAAAATACCTGAAATCACCATAAAACACACAAACTCAAAGTAGAATAAAAAAATATGAATTTTTCACTAAAACCTATGAAAATATAATAAAACTTAAACAAAACATAATGAAAACTACATAAAAATGACGCCAAAAAGCGTATAAAATATCCGCTCATCAGAACACCAAACATAAACTGTTGCTTGTCCCCAAGCAACCAAAAACAAAGTAGGATAAAAAGAAGAGAAGGATACAATAAATCTCAGAGTTCTTAATGAAGCTCAATTTCAATTAGATGAGCGGGACTAGCAGCTTTTTGCTTCTAAATAATTTTGGCATCTCACTTTCCATTGAAGCTCAGAATGATTAGCATCTTTAGGAATTCAGAATCCAAATGATATTATTGACTCTCCTAGTTCAGTTCTTTTTTATTCTTGAACACTGCTTCTTTAGAGTCTTGGCCGTGACCCTAAACACTTTGTCTTTCAGTATTACCACTGGATACATAAATGCCACAGACACTTAACTTGGTGAACCCCTCAGGATTGTGATTCAGGTTTGCTAGAATCCCCAGCTAGTGGTGTCCAGAGTTCTTAAGCACGCTCTTTTTGCTTTGGATCACGACTTTAACTGCTCATTCTCAAGCTTTTCACTTGACACCTTCACACCACAAGCATATAGTTAGGGAAGCAGCTCATTTAAACTGTTTAGGCTAAGATATTATCTTTTTGGCCCTCCTAACCATTGATGCTCAAAGCCTTGGATCCTTGCTCTTGCCTTTTGGTTTAAAGAGCTATTGGCTTTTTCTGCTTGCTTTTTTTCCACATATTTTTTTTTTGCTTTTTGCTGCTTTTTCTTGCTTCAAGAATCAATTTTTGCATTTTTTAGATTAACAATAATACTTCACTTTTATCATCATTCTTTTAAGAGCCGACATTCTTAAATCCAACATCAAATATGCACTGTTCATTCACGCATTCAGAAAATAAAAGCAATGCCACCACATCAAATAATTGAACTATTCTTATTATATAACTCGAGTTCATGAATCTTACTTCTCTTTTTCAATTAAAATTTTCTTTTAAGCAAGGTGAGAGATGCATGGAATAATTCATAGCTTTAAGACATAAGGATGATCATGCACTAGAAACAGATAATAAAACAAAATACATGAAAAACATAAAAATAACATAAGCAAAGGGAATAAGGGAACGAATCCACCTTAGTGATGGCGGCTACTACTCCTTCTGGAGGATCCAATGGAGTGCTTGATTTCTTCTATGTCACGCCCCTGCCTCTATTGTTCTTCCTTCATAACTCTTTAATCTTCTCTCAGGGCCCTTTGGTATTCTCTTATTTCATGGAAGATGGTGGAATGTTCTTGATGTCCCATCCCCAACTGATCCATGTTGGAGCTTAGTTCTCTTAGAGAAGTGTACAATTTCTCCCAGTAACCTTGGGGAGAAAAATGCATCACTTGAGGCATCTCAGAGATTTTTTGTTGAGGCAGCTCCACATGCTCTTGTTGAGGTGTATGTGTAGGCTCTCTAGTTTTCTCCATCCTTCTTTTAGTGATGGGCTTGTCCTCTTCAATGGAGATGTCTCCTTCTATGACAATTCTAGCTGAATTGCATAGATGACAGATAAAGTGGGAAAACACTAACCTTGATAAGGTGGAAGGCCTTTCAGCTTTCTTGTACAACTCTTGAGGTATTACCTCATGTACCTCCACCTCACTTCTAATCATGATGCAATGAACCATAATGGCTCTGTCAATGGTCACTTCTGACCGATTGCTAGTAGGGATGATAGAGCATTGGATGAATTCCAGTTATCCCCTAGCTACAGGCTTGAGGTCGAGCCTTCTTAGTTGGATAGACTTGCCTTGAGTATCCATCTTCCAATGAGCTCCTTCCACATAAATGTCTGAAAGGACTTGGTCTAACCTTTGATCAAAATTGACTCTCCTTGTGTAAGGATGTGGGTCTCCTTACATCATTGGCAAGTGGAGCGCCAACCTTACACTCTCTAGGCTGAAATCCAAGGGTCACCATCGGACCATGGTGCTCCAATTTTTGGGATGTGGGTTCACGCTAGTGTCATGGTTATAGTGACCCATGTATTAGCATAGAACCCTTGCACCATCAAGATTCCAACATCCGGAATCATATTGGTTAGGACTTTCTAACCTCTCCTCCGAATTTCTCTTCGGATCTCTGGGTACTCATTCTTTTTAGCCTAAAGGGGACTTTAGGAACCACCTTCTTCTTTGCCACTACTTCATAGAAGTGGTCTTGATGAGCTTTGGTGATGAATCTCTCCATCTCCTAAGATTCGGAGGTGGAAGCAACTGCTTTCTCTTTCCTCTTTCTAGAGGATTCTCCAACTTTGGGTGCCAAAAGTATGAATGGAAAACAAAAAGCAAGGCTTTTCCAACACCAAACTTAAAAGCTTTGCTCATCCTCAAGCAAAATATGAAGAAAAGAGTAGAAGATGAAGATAATAGGTGAAGAAAGAGGGGGATAGTGGTTCAGCCAAGTGAGGCTTAAGTGTATGAATGGTGTGTGTATAAAAGGTAGGAAGAAGGGGGTATTTATAGGGGTGGGATAGGGTAGGGGTCGAATGAATGGGTGAGAATTGGGTGGGAAATTTTGAATTTGAAGTGGGTGGGGGTTGGTGGGAGTTATGATGGTTTTGGGAAGAGATATGAATGTGATTGGGTTTGGGTTTATAGGAAAGAGTATGTGGGGAAGAGTGAAAGTAAGAGAGAGAAGAAGGTGGGGTAGGTGGAGATTCTGTGGGACCCACTGATCCTGAGAGGCTAGGGAATTCGAGTTCCATGCCCCGTTGTGGGCGTTGAACGCCCAGCTCCTGCTTCTGGCTGGCGTTCAACGCTAGCTTCAGGCTGCTCCTCATGGGCGTTGAACGCCCACTCTGGCCTCCTTGTCTGGCGTTCAACGCCAGCAAGGTGCTTGCTCCAGGGTGTTCTGTTCCCAGCTCTGACTGTTTCTGTTTTTGTTCTAGCTACTGCACATGATCACAAACTTAAACAAATATGAAAATTAAATTGAAATAACTTAAGTAAACTTAATGAAAAATAGAAATAACTTTAATTATGGTTGGTTTGCCTCCCAACAAGCACTTTTTTAACGTCACTATCTTGACGGTTAGCTCCTTACGGAGGTGAATATGGGCTCAGAATTTTGCCCCTTATAGTGAATTTCTTGCCTGTGCTCTCATGGATGAGCTCCACATGCTCTAGAGACAGGATCTTGTTCACTGTGTGTGGAATGACTGGGTTGTCAGTGAAGGCAACTCTCATACCAGGTGAGAGGTATTCAATGGGGATTTTCTTATCCCTCCACCCTTTAGGTACTTTCTTCTTAGTACATTTATTCTCAGTTCTTGATGATGGCTTCCCAACACCAAACTTAGAATTGGTGTCTGGGGGCTCTGTATAACTTTGCACTGAGAGGGGGTTGGAACACTAGGTGTTGCACAACTGTCTCTCTTTTGTCAGAGGGAGAGTTAGGGCTAGGCATCTTGAATAAGATGTGGTCCTCCCATAGCTGTAGAATCAGCTCTCCCTTTGCTACATCAATGATGGCATTGGCAGTGGCTAGGAAGGATCTTCCAAGAATGATTAAGTCATCCTCTTCCTCCTCAGTATCCAGGATTATAAAATCTGCAGGGATGTAAAGGTTCTCAACCTTACCTAAGACATCCTCTACACGGCCATAAGCCTTTTTCATTGACTTGTCTGCCATCTCTAGTGAGATTCTTGCAGCTTGCACCTCAAAGATTCCCAACCTTTCCATTACAGAGAGTGGCATAAGGTTTATGCTTGACCCTTGGTCACACAGATCCATCTCAAAGGTAACGGTGCCCATTGTGCAAGGAATTAGGAAGTGTCCAGGATCCGACAGCTTCTGAGGTAGTTTTTACTGAACCAAGGCATTGAGTTCCTTGGTGAGCACTGGAGGTTCTTCCTCCAATGTCTCTGTGCCAAATAGCTTAGTATTCAGCTTCATCAGAATTTCTAGGTACCGAGCAACTTGCTCTTTCCTAGTTTCCTCTTCCTCATCAGAGGAGGAATACTCTTCAGATTCTAAAATTTTCAACCAAGCATTCAAGGGAACTTCAATAGGTTCCTCATGAACCTTTGGTTCCATCAATTCTTCAATAGAAGAGTTCTCAGTGGGCTTGGGGTACCCAACTACTCCTATTGTGGCATTCAATGCTAGGACTTGTGTTTCTTTGGGCGTTGAATGCCCAGCTTGTATCCCTTTACTGGCGTTCAATGCTAGTGAGGGTACTGTATTGGGCATTGCATGCCCAGTAAGGACCTCCTTACTGGCGTTCAACGCCAGTGATGGTATCTCCATGGGCGTTGAAGGCCCAGTAAGGACTTCCTTACTGGCGTTCAACGCCAGAGAATCCCCCTCAGATTCGGCCTCAGTGTTCACTGTGATGGCTTTGCACTCTTCTCTTGGATTTACTTCAGTGTTACTAGGAAGAGTGTTAGGAGGGGTCTCAGAAATTCTCTTGCTCAGTTGACCAACTTGTACCTCCAAATTTATGATAGAGGACCTAGTTTCTGTTATGAAACTGTGAGTGGTCTTAGAGAGTTCAGAGACTATGGTTGCTAAGTTAGAAATGCTCTGCTTTTAGAAGTTTCCATCTGTTGCTGAGAAGATGGGAATGGTGGTCTGTTGATAAACCTATTTTGGGTTCTTCCACCTTGATTATTATTGAAGCCTTGCTGAGGCTTCTGTTAATCCTTCCATGAAAGGTTAGGATGATTCTTCCAAGAGGAGTTGTAAGTGTTTTGCATAGGGTTCTACCATGTAATTCACCGCTTCCAGCATGGGTTGATCTGGATCATAGGCATCTCCATCATAGGAGGTGTCTTGAGTGCTGCTAGCTGCAGCTTGCATTCCAGTCAAGTGCTGAGAGATCATATTGACCTGTTGGGTCAAGATCTTGTTCTGAGCCAATATGACATTCAGAGTGTCAACTTTCAGGACTCTTTTCTTCTGAGCTACCCCATTGTTCACAGGGTTTCTCTCAGAAATGTACATGAATTGGTTATTTGCAACCATTTCAATGAGTTCCTGTGCCTCTTTAGGTGTTTTCTTCAAGTGGAGTGATCCACCTGCAGAATGGTCCAATGACATCTTTGACATCTTGGACATCTCAGATAGACCATCATAGAAGATACCTAGGATAGTCCATTATGAGTGCATGTCAGGAGGACATCTCCTGATCAGTTGCTTGTATCTTTCCCAAGCTTCATAGAGGGATTCACTCTCTTTTTGTCTAAAAGTTTGAACTTCCACCCTGAGCTTGGTCATCTTTTGAGGTGGAAAAAACTTGGCCAAGAAAGCATTGACCAACTTTTCCCAAGAGTCTAGGCTTTCTTTAGGTTGAGAATCCAACCACAGCCTAGCTCTGTCTCTGACAGCAAAGGGGAAAAGCATCAGTCTGTAGACCTCAGGATCCACTCCATTGGTCTTAATAGTGTCAGAGATTTGCAAGAATTCAAATAAGAACTGATGTGGATCTTCCAGTGGAAGTCCATGGAATTTGTAATTCTGTTGCATTAGAGAGACTAACTGAGGCTTTAGCTCAAAGTTATTTGCTCTAATTGCAGGTATGGAGATACTTCTTCCATAGAAGTCAGAAGTGCGTGTAGTAAAGTCACCAAGAACCTTCCTTGCATCTCCTCTATTGTTCTGTTTGGCTGCCATGCTTGTATTTTCAGTTTCTTGTTCGAAAAGTTCTATGAGGTCTCTTCCAGAATGTTGTGCTTTAACTTGTTGTAAACGCTTCCTTAAGGTCCTTTCAGGTTCAGGATCAGGATCAAAGAGAGGTTCTTTTTCTCTGTTCCTGCTCATAAACAAGAAAAAGAAGACAAGAAAGAAAAAGAATGGGGGCTCTATGTCAAATAATAGAGAACTCCCTATGAGATGTGAAGAAGAAAGAAGAATGAGGATAGAAGAATGAGATGAAGAGTTCGAATAAAAGGAGGTAAAGAATTCGAAAATTTAGAAGTGAAAAGAGAAACTAGAATTAAAATATTTTTTGTTTTTATTTTATTTATTAATTGAATAGGAAATTAAAAGCTAATTAACTAAAAAATTTGAAAAGTTAGAAGGTAGTTTTTGAAAAAGAAGAGAGAGAGCAGTGAGAAGTTTTTGAAAATAGAAGAGAGAGGAATTAGGAAGTTTTGAAAAAGAAGAAAGAGAAAACAAGTAACTAATTAAGAAAGATTTGAAATTAAGATAAGATAGAAGATTAGAAAAAGAATTGAAATTAAAATTTAAAATTAGAAAAGATAAGATAAGAATTTGAAAATATTTGATTTTGAATTTTGAAATTGAAGCAAGATAAGATAAAGATTTGAAAATAAGTTTGAAAAGATAAGATATGGTGAAGATTTGAAAAAGATTTGAAAAAAGATAAGATTTGAAATTTGATTTTTGAAAAAGATTTAAATTTGAAATTTGAATTTTGAATTTGAGTTTTAAAATTTGAATTTGAAATAAGATAAGATAAGATTTTTTGAAATTTAAAGAAAGATAAAAAGATAACGTGAAGATTTGAAAAAGATAAGAATTAAAATTTAAAATTTGACTTTAAGATAAGATAAGATAAGATAGTGATTTGAAATTAAAATTTGAAAATCTTTTTGGAATTTTCGAAAATTTGATTAAAAATAGAAAAGATATTTTTTTGATTTTTTGAATTAATGAAGAGAGAGAAAAACAACCAAAAGACACCAAACTTAAAATTTTTAGATCAAGAGACACTAATTTTCGAAAATTAAAAGAACAAACACCGAAAGACACCAAACTTAAAACTTTTAACATCAAAACAAGAAAAGAAACAAGAACAACTTGAATACCAAGAAAGAACACTGAGACTAATTCAAAAATTTTGAGAAAACAAAGAACACACAAAGGACACCAAACTTAAGAATTAACATTAGACTCAAACAAAAGAAACTATTTTTTGAAAATTTTTGGAAAAAGAAACAAGAAAGTTCGAAACTTTAACAAGAACAAGAACAAAAGACTCAAACAAAAGATAAAGATTAATAAAGAAAAGAAAAGGTTTTGAAAAATTTTTGAAAAGAAAACAAAAGACTCAAATAAAATAGTAAAAATGACCTAATCTAAGCAACAAGATAATCCGATTGTTTGTCAAATTCGAACAATCCCCGACAACGGCGCCAAAAACTTGGTGCACAAAACTGGCTCCGCAGGTTTCGTACAGATAGACTGGCAAGTATACCGGGTCGTCCAAGTAATTACTCTGGTGAGTGAGGGTCGATCCCACGGAGATTTTTGGTTTTAGCAAGTAGTGGTTACCTTGCATATCTTAGTTAGGCGGACTGAAATTATAGTTTGTCACGAAAAACGCATAAAATAGAATAAATAAATAAAACGATACTAGATAGTTGTGAAATCAATGGTATAAGAACGGTTGAGGCTTCGACGATGCTTTGTCTTTCCGGATTAACTTTTCTTACTGTCTACTTCAATAACTTTCTGATTCATTCAATGGCAGCCGTAAGTGATTAACTCATGTCCTCTCATCAAGTTAACCTCCTCCACTGCAGCAATCTACTATGTTGAAGTGACTCATGTCCTCTCGTCAAGCTACCTCTAGGTATCTCACTGTAGTAGAAGATGAAGCTCTAAGCAATCCACTCCCCTTCACGATCCTACTCAAGGTGCCACAGACAAGGCAGATCTTCCGGATCAGAAAGTGCTGCTTCTCTGACTCTAGCCTTAACGCCACAAAGACCTTACTTACCCACGATCAACGGAATTTCATGTCACATATCCAAAGTTGCCCAGGTACTCTATTGGAATCCGCAATGCAATATCTAGCTTTGGTTCAATGCTATCCGGGTCAGGACTCGCACGGAACCCATGTAGAACAAGGGTGATTGTCATTGGTCACCCTCAATTCATGAGATGAAGAACGAGAATGCATAAGAGAATAGAATCAGACATATTGAACTAAAACAGTAATATTATTGATCCATGAAACTCAGAAGAGCTCCTAACCTTAACCTTAGGAAGTTAGTGACTCATACTGTACAAAAGTAGTGAAGTATTTGAATGGGGGGGAGTTAGGGTGATCTCCTCCTATATATACTAATATGCTAACTAAGAATTACAGAAATAAGATAAACAAAGATGATCGTGTGAAAATCCACTTCTGGGGCCCACTTGGTGAGTGTTTGGGCTGAGCTTTAGTGAAATCCATGAGCTAGTACCCCTTAGGGGCATTGAACGCTGGCTTGGGACTCCCTTTTGGGCATCGGACGCCAGCTGCTCCCTTGTGGGCGTTGAACACCAAGAATAGGGTAGTGGCTGGCGTTGAACGCTAGTTTTGGGCCTTCATTTCCAAAGCAAAGTATGGATTATTATATATTTCTAGAAATCCCTGGATGTTAGCTTTCCATAGCCATTGAGAGCGCGCTATTTGGACTTCCGTAGCTCCAGAAAAGCTCCTCGAGTGCACGGAGGTCAGATCCTGACAGCATCTGCAGTCCTTTCTCTGTCTCTGAATCAGACTTTTGCTCAAGCTCCTCAATTTCAGCCAGAAAATACCTGAAATCACCATAAAACACACAAACTCAAAGTAGAATCCAAAAATATGAATTTTGCACTAAAACCTATAAAAATATAATAAAACTTAAACAAAACATAATGAAAACTATATAAAAATAACGCCAAAAAGTGTATAAAATATCCGCTCATCAATTATCCCTGCCCCTCCGAACGCTTGGTTGGAGGCTCCGTCAACATGAAGCTTCCACCGTGTACTTGTATTCTCGGGTGCATCACCAACTACCTTGACTAGAAAGTCTGCACACGGACCTGACTCGCTAGTGGGCCGGGTCGGAACAAAACTCTTAGAAGGATGACGATTTATCAAATAGGCAGCTGTTAAAAAAGCATCTTCCTAAAAGATTTTAGGAAGTTTGGCTATGGAAAAATGAGTAAAATCCATTTTAACAATAATGTGCCTGTATTTTCTCTCAATCACACTTTGTTGTTGGTATGTATGAAAGCAGAAATTAAAAGTCTATAATTAATACTATTTTACTGTAAAAATATACTTAAAAATGTGTGACAAGAATTTTATTGCATTGTCAGTTTGTATTGAGAGATATAGCTATAAGGATAAAGGCTAAGTTGTATTAGTAGGGTAGCTTGCTTTGGCTGCATTAGAATCGAATTGGGGAAGTATTTTATTTTCTTGTATATGATCTTCAAGGTTCTGACCTTTGATAGCAAATAAAGCATGTTGTTGCTAAGTTACAAAGTTTTTGTCATCGAGTTTATTTAAGATTGGAGCCAAATAATTTTTGAAACTGATAGAAGGAAGTGTGATAGCCATGGATGATTAAAAGGCTTTGATACCATGTGAACTTAATCGAAAAAGTAATGAAGAATCATGAACTGAGCTTAGTAATGCCCAGTTTCTTGTGTGCTAAGAAAGACAAAGAAAGAATGATACAAAGAGAAAAGAGAGTGAATTGTATTTGATATTAATATAGAAAATGTGATTATACATTGCTATTAATAAAAGGACGATGTGAGGTATTTATACACCACAATGAATGAGAGTAAACAAGCTACACTAATACAACTTTAACCTTTATCGTTATATAAACCTCTCCATATGACTCATGTTGGGTCAGCCATACAATTATTTTAAGGTGAAAATTCAAGTGCAGTCAACTTTACATAAAATTGATAATTGAGAGCTGTTAGATAAAAATTTAGTTAAATCAATTAAGTTAACTAAAATTTAGTTAAATCAATTAAGTTAACTAAAATTTAGTTAAATCAATTAAGTCATTTAATTGTTCTCAGCTATTAACTTTACGTAAAATCGACTGCAAAAGTTTTCATCTTATTTCAATAAATCGATCAGCTTAATTGCATGTATCACAGTAAAATAGCACTAAGATGTAATTTGATTGACCCTTGAAGTCAAAGTGAAGTTGATATCATTTGCTATTTTCTTCGCATCAAATGAGATGCCTTCTAATCCTCTTTTCGAAAATCCAGCACTGTAAATTCCATGTTCTCCTTTCCAATGATTTGGGTAACTTGGTTTTGGCATTCCATTCTCATTGAATAGATTCTTGTAATCCTGAACGGCCAAAAATGTAACACAATTAATTACACAAACATATTTATTAAGTACATTAATCTAAACGGTAACACTACAAAGACCAAAAAAAAGTCAAAATTTATTATTAATCTATATTAAATAAGACAAGTTCTAGTTGGTTTTGTTTATTCTTTTTTGTTATAAAATATTTTTATAATTTAAAATTGAATTTGAGACTACTATACCCACTATCCATTGAATAGATTTGTTTCTTTAGGAAATAGAATATTATTTCCAAAATAAAAATATAAATATACGCACCTTAAGCCACTTCAGCACATTGGTTTTGTATCCAGTAGCAAAGATGATTGCATCGAAATGAGCATGTTGTCCATCAACAAATTTAACTACCTTTCCTTCCTTGATACTTGAAATACCAGGATAAACCTAAATTTAATTTAAGACAAGGATAACTAATTGATCGGATAGAACCCATTGTTAATTAAGAAATCAATTTACAAATTATAATTAATTAACTAAAAAAGTATAAAAAATTAACTTTTACTTAAACAACATTAACCGACTTTAATGTTTAGATTTATAATTTAAAATCTAAAATTTTAGATAAATAAAATAATTTTAAAAAATCGACTGATCTTAAAAAATTGATTATCTAGCATTAAACAAGTATATATGTATTTATTACCTTCACTTTTCCCTTCTTAATCTTTTCTATACAACCAACATCAATGGTAGGAGTAGTACCACCTTTTATTTTGAGTGCAAAAGGTCCCTCCTTTGGCCTCGTCAAACCATACTTAAACATATTCCCATACTTCAATTTGCTCATAAGAACCATCATCTTGTCCACTTTATCCACCATGAAGTGTTTCAGCATCAACATACCCGCATACACCATTTCCTTAGTAAAATAATGCACCTGAATGAATAGCATACACCCACTATTAAATTTTGTTGGTTATTTTGAACTCTATAGGGTTCATATATTAGAACAGATGCAATGCATGCAATTTGATTGCAAGCACAAGAATTTACATAAGAGAAATGTTAGGGCCAGCTAATTTTGTGATTTGTAGCAATTAATTAGTTATCATTAGTGTTTTTAATAGTGTGAGATTATATCTAATTATATAAAATTATTCACTTTTTTTTTTACTAATTAAGTGCTGGCTAGATAAACTTTCTCTTCACATAATTAAATAGCTCATATATATTTTAAGTTGATTTATTAACACTCTAATTTCAAAAATTATAAAACCATCTTTTTCAAAGATACAGACATATAAATAGTTACATATCTAGATAGAAAAATAATTTACCTGACTTCTGACGACAATAGAGGTATATGCACCCCAAGTTGAAAGATCATAAGCAATTTCCATGCCAGAATTGCCACATCCAACAACCAAAACATTCTTCTTGTACATTTCTCTCCCATTCAAATACTTGCTACAATGCATGGACTCTCCTTGATAGTTCTCAAGTCCTTTAATGTTTGGGATGTACTCTTCACTATTCTCTCCACTCGCAACCACCAGAAACTCCGCTTCATAGATCTCGTCGACACCGGAAGAGTTGTTGGTAACAAGGAGCCTCCACTTTCCATTGCTTTGGTCAATGAAAGCAGAGTCAACAGAGCAGTTGTAGTTGATGGAAATGTTGAAATGCGCGATGTAAGAGTCAATGTAGCGCAAGAAATCAACCCTAGGGACAAAATTGGGAAAGTCAGAAGGAAAAGGATAATGTGGAAGGCTACAAAAGTCTTTTCCTAAGTGTAGTTTCAAACGATCATAGGCTCTTTTCCTCCAAAGAGAAACAGGGCAATCATCTCTTTCAAGAACAATGTTAGAGATTCTGAGTTTGTTGAGGCACCCTGCGGTTGCTATTCCAGCTGGTCCTGCACCTACAATCACAACAGGTACTTCAATAATCTGCATGCTTGATTGTTATAGTTAATAATCAATTTTTTTTCCGGTGACTAGTGAATAATCAATTTAGTCTTGGTGTTTTTATAGTTTTATAAAGTTCTGTTATTATTGAAAACGTGCATAAATTGTGATGATCTTTTTATAGTTTTTTGTTTGTTTTGTTGTAATTATGGGGCAATGCATATGTTTTGAAGATAGTCTAATTGGTTAGTCAAGTAATTTTCAAGCCAAATTTATTCTTACCATCTAAAATTAAAAATCAGTTATCAAATTAAAACTAAAATATAAAATATATATTTAAAATATATGAAACATTATATTTAAAATATATATATATATATATAATATTTTTTAATTTTTATACATAACATATTATACAATAGGAGTAATATATCATTTAAGAAGATGATTTAATTAACATGTGTTTTAAGGTTATACATGTTATAGTTATTATTAATAAAAAATTAATTTTTTTTACTTTACCATGCAACATTTCTATCTAGGGATGTTAATGGGGCGGGGTGGGGGCGGGGGCGGGGGATACCTCCCTGTTCCCTGTTTTCGCCCCCCAAAATTGATCCCCATTTCCCGCGTTTTCTGTGTTCTTCGCGGGTCCCCATTCCCCATCTCTTTATGTTGAACATTTATATGAAAATTATAGTAAAAAAATTAAAAAAAAAAACTACAAAACATTATTACAAACATATCTTATCCAAGATTATAAGTCAAGAAATACAACATAACAAATCATAGTCCATAAGGGGATAAGCACTGAACAAGAAGAGTGGCCGGTAGCGACTGGCGAAAGGGTATGCTGCTATGGCTGTGACTGTCGACACAACTATGGGGATTGGGAGTTTTGAACTTTTCTGGAGAGTTGGGGCTTCGAAACGGCGCTAAGTGGAGTAGTAGGAGAGAATGGAAGACATTCAATAAGGTAGGGTTAGGGTTTTCAATAGGTGAAATCCCTAAAAATTCTTTATATTGGGAATAAATTCAGGGTATTTAAATAAACTCAAGAATTTGGGGAATTATCGGGGGCGAGGTGGGGATCCCCGCTCGGGTCCCCGTGCGTGTCTCGGGGGGATTTTAGTCCCCATCCCCAACTCCACGAAAAAAATCCCCACCTTCAGGTTCCCATTCAGAGCAGTCCCCATAGGGATCCCCGCGTTTCGGGGAATTTTGACACCCCTATTTCTATCTGAAACACTTAGCTATTTGTTTATTCCCTCTCAAACACCTTTTTTCCCCTCCTTCGTACTTGCTAAAGGATGGAAAAGCGTTGATTGTTCCTTGGACTGACTAAAGAGGAGTGATAATTAATATAAAATTTAAGAATGTCAATATCATTTTTTAATGTATGTATTTTAATTTACTCTATTTAATATTTATAAAAATATTTAAATTTATTTAAAAAATAAATAAATAATAATTTCTTATTACAAAAGATTTAAACGCTAACAAAATTAACCATAAAAGAATAAAATTAAAGTTATACCCATAAAAAATGAATTATGTTCGACAAAAGTAATTAATTATTAATTTTTTATTATTTCTATTAAAAATTTAATTACAATGCCCAAATTATCCCATTCTCTTCCATTATCTTCAACTTTTTAAATTTTTCAACTCAAGTCTCTGTTACCAACAAAATCACTACATTTTTTCTCAAATTTTGAATATCACCATCACCACCACCATCACTGTCAACATCACAGTCAATACAACTCATCAATAAACCAAGACAGAATGAGACAAAAGGAGATAAATTACTGAAGGAAGATAAACAAAGCCAGGAGTAGTAACGGAGAGCAAAAATTATCAACGTTTTTGTCTTCAGTAATCATTAAGCTCGGGAGAAGAAGGAGAAGCGTTGTTTCCGTCATTGAGGCGGTTCTGCCGGAGGCGGCGACGGAAGAAAGATGCTCTAACCCTAACTCCAGTATATTCCCGGCGTATTCTTGTTGCAGCAATGGATCCGTTGTTAGAGAAATTAAAAGGCTATTATAGTTGTTAGAGAAATTGAATAAAAGCTATCACTCATTTCATTTTCTATATAAATTCTCTAAATTGAACCAAAAAAAATGTTATTATTTGAGTTTATAGATTTTTATTGAACTTTTGTTTTGTTTGCCCCTTATTTGATTGTTTCTTCTAGCTTTATTTTCCGTGATTCCCATGTTTGTGTGCGAAGCAGTCTTTTGGTGGCAAACTATTGAAGAAGATTGCAAGAAGAAAATCAATAGTTGTTAGCATAGTTGTATTTAGTTTATCTCTTTTGTCTCACTCTCTTTGTGATTTTGCTGTTAAACAAAGAGTTGAGTTGAAGAATTTGAAAAGTTAAAGATAATAGAAGAGATATGGATATTATGCATGGGTATTTTGATTAATTTTTTAATAAAAATAATAAAAAATTAATAATTAGTTATTTTTATCGAACATAATTCATTTTTTATGGATACAACTTTAATTTTATTTTTTAATAGTTAATTTTGTCAATATTCGAATCTTTTGTGGTAAAAAATGGTTATTTACTCTTGAAAAAAATTATTGTCGTTCATCTTAAAGGAAAATGTTTCTTTTTTTTTCCTACTTTATAAATTTTTTTTTTAGTTATTAAACTGAGGACACTTAACACGTTCATTTCCAGGTAAACTGGAAACTTTGAGAATACTATGATAAATTCTTGAAGGAGGAATAATAAGACGCTGATTTTCAGTTGAGAATACTATGATGAATTCTTGAAGGAGTAATAATAAGACGCTGATTCATTTTTGTATACATTGATTTGAGACTCGTCATATTTTATTTCATATGGTTTTGTTAATTTATGTAATATTCAATTGTTCTTTATTCATGAATGAAATAGAGTTTTGTTACAGAAATAACCTATAGTCTTATTCAAAATTAAAACTCAATTCAATGAATTGAGCAGAATATAAATTAATGTGTTCAAACTAACATCATCCTTTAATTATTTGGGAATTCAAAAAGAATATTTACTTTCTATATCTTTTTGTATAAAATATTATTTTAGATTAAAAATTTTCAATGGTTTCTAATTTCCATATATATGAATTTTAAAATGTATAAAATATTCAGTAGATTTCTTATAAGTTAAGAGTCAATATTCGGTTCTTCTATTCCAAATAATTGTCCATTTTTAATACTACTCCTATGTTGTTACTTGTTACAAACAAACAAGTATTCATTTAGAAAAATTAGGTAACATTAATAACTAATTTATTTTTTACTAATTAAATGAAGATCGACGAGGCAGTAAGTTAAAAAGAAAACAGTAAAATGTTATAATTAAAACTACCCGTTGGTCAAAAATAAAATAAATTTTGAGATATCAAAGTCAAGGCTCGACAAGTACTTTTCGAAGGACATAGTACTCGTCGAAGGAGATGTATCGAGGAGAGAGATAAGGTTGATCGACAAATCTTATCGAAGAAGATTATTGAGTGAAGATAATTGATGGCAGTTATTCACAGCATACAAAGCGTGAAAATAGTTACTTAAAGATTAATACACGTGTGAAATATATTTGAATTTGATTAGTCGAAAAGTCCTATAAATAGATGAAGATTGAAAAGAACAAGGATTGAAATCTCATTTTAAAAAACACTCTCGCACTCTTATATTCCCACAGAATTTCTGAGTTTGTTAAGAGCTTCCTTTTCTCTAGGGTTCCTTTCATGTCTTTTACATTTATTTTAATTTCTTGTAATCTTTATCTTCTTACAAATTTATCTTTTCAACAAAGTTGTTCTTTTTATTCCTTTTAGAGTTTTCGTACTTTGTATTTGATTTCAAAGTCCTTCGATTTTATCGAAGGCAGTTTATTGCTTTCTTTAAATTAAATGCTATTTCTTTCCTTTCCAATTGTTTTATTTCCAAAGTTATCCTTTTTTTTTTCAGATTTTTCTTTGTTATTTTAGCTGATCTAAAAGAATCTTTTATGCACTTTCGAGAACTGATACTCACAAGAGGAGTAGGTTTCGCTCTCAGATCCTAGATATCAAAGCACCCAAATTTGCTAAAATCTGTAAAACAAATTGGCGCACTCAGTGGGATAGTTTTAAAAGTTAAGTATGTCAAAAAAATTTTGTCATGATCTAGTGTATGCAACTTAGAAGTGGTAGAATTATACGTATGACAGACGAAATTTCTAATACTAAATCATCTGCAAATAATAATGTTGTTATAGTTGCACAAACGTCAGTGGAGATGACGTCACGTTCTAAAAGTGGTACATTAGTGGAGAATGCAACAGTCACTAATCCTCCAGTTGGGAATAACTGGTGAAATTCACGCCCACAAATTGCTTTGACGCAAGCACAACCACCAGTAACCGTTGGTTGGCCTCCTTATGGCCTACCTCCAGGTTATAATTCACCAATGGGTGGTTATGTTCCTCTAATTAGATTTGGAATTATGTCAATTAGCAATTCATTTTTTTCATTACATCTTGAGTTTTCTCGTGATTATCAAGTGGCTTCCACATCGAATGGTCCTGGTTCGATGGCTGCTTTTCAATAGCATATCGATGAAAGTCATCATGATTTGGTCAATTTATTGACCTAGCAAATGAAAACTATATTGAACCCAATGATGGCTGATCATGAGTAAAAATTTGAGCGTCTTGCTAGACAAGTTGAGCGGATTGCTCGAATCATTGATTATGATGAAGGCGATCAATAAAATATGCAAATGAACCGAGAGGATCTGATGAAAATGCCTAGCAATAGGGATGGTGATATGCATTTTGAAGAAGATATTCTTCGAGTGGTTCGACGAGATCAAAACACGGATGACGTTTTGGCTCAAATGCGAGCTAATCAACGTGGTGAGAGATACCAAGTTACTAGAATTGTTGAGGATGTGCTTAATAGAGTCGGATTCAATGTGGGTTTCATGAATCGACCATACTTTGTTTCTGCTTTTCCTGCTGTTGTGCAAGCGGCAGAGGTACCAAGAGGTGTGAAAAACCCTAAAATAATAACAAAGTTTGTGGGTGAAGTTGGTGAATCGACTACTGAGTATATTGTTCGATATATTATTGAATTGGGAAATTTAGCAAATGATGAGAACTTGAAGATGAAATTTTTTCCTTCTTCTTTAATGAAGAATGCATTTACTTAGTTTTCTAACCTCATGCCTAATTTGATTTTAACTTGGGCACAATTAGAGAATGCTTTTCATTCTCAATTTTTTAGAGGTGAATTGAATGTGACAGTTACTGATTTGGTGGCTTTGAAATGAGAAGATGGTGAATCAATAGATGACTTCGTGATTTGTTTTAAAAATGCTGGAAGTCGATGTTATGTGTCTTGTCCAGAAAGTGAAGTAGTGAAAATAGCGACCATGTATTTAAGATTTTACATACGTCAAAAGTTGCTTAATGTTGATATACTTGACTTAGCTCATTTAGTTGAAAGAGTTCGTCAAATAAAAATTCTTCGAAAGGATACAAAAAGATTTAAAAATGAGAAAAGGTTGAAAAATAAATCTTTTTCTCAAAAAGAAAAGGTTTCATATGTCGAAATAAAATCCTCAAGTGAAGAATCTGATTTTGAATTTTCTGAAGTTGATTTGGTTGAATTAAAGAATGGTCCACCTTATGTATACTCTCTTCTTAAGAAAATCACGAATGTTGATAGATCTAATGATACAAAACATAAGAGTGGAAAGAATTATAGCTTCGATATTTCAAAATCAGATCAAATATTTGATGTGTTTCTTAAAGATAAACAATTAATCTTGCCAGAAGGCAAGACATTGCTTTCAATAAAAGATTTAAAGGAGAAACCCTATTGTAACTTTTATCAAGCAATTAGCCATTCGACTAATAAATGTGTTCGTTTCAGAGACTTGATTCAAGAAGCAATTATGGAAGGGAGATTAAAGTTCGATGATGGTGAAAAGATATGAAGGTTGACTCTGATCCTTTTGATGTTGGTGCAAATTTTGCAGAGCCCTTCTAAGGGATCAACATGTTTGGTTTTTCTTATGAATTTGATACTGTTCTAGGGAATTTTGAAGATAATGTTCGAGCAGTGTATCCTGGTGTTGGTGAAGGATTGTTAGAATTTCTGATGCAGCAGAAATTGAAAGATCGATATGTGTCTTTGTGCTCTCGGTGTAATGTTGTGTTCGATGTTGATGCTGCAGCTATCTTTGAGAAAGAAAGAATGAAAAAAGCGTTAGCCCATAAAGAAGAACAAATTCGTCAAAGGCAACCTCCTCGAAGACAAGAGGGACAAAGTTCTAGTGTCTCTTAGAGAAATTTTTCTTCTTCAATGAGTCATTCACAAGCTGTGGGTGTGCAATAGATACAAAATTATCAGGAGTTTTGTAATTTAGATGCGCAATATAGGGTAACCCTCAAAGAGGTCATCGAGGTTT
Source organism: Arachis hypogaea (assembly GCF_003086295.3). Classification (NCBI taxonomy): domain Eukaryota; kingdom Viridiplantae; phylum Streptophyta; class Magnoliopsida; order Fabales; family Fabaceae; genus Arachis; species Arachis hypogaea. The sequence continues at coordinate 124,568,487 of NC_092052.1, forward strand.
CAATCGAGGCCGTTATCCATATCCTCGAGGAAGAGCTAGAGGAAATTACGGTGGAAGGAATGGATGACAAATTAGTGCAGAAGGAATCATCGAATTCTAAAGACAAGGGAGAAACACCTTTCGTTCATTCTTGAATAGTCTTCCCGTCTGATAGGAAACCCGTTCCTAAAGGGATTCCCTTACCAGCTAAATTCAAAAAGGGCAAAGCTGTTGTTGTAGCGCCAATTGATGATAAAGAAAAAGATGTTGAATTGGGTAAGGAATATTTCGAGGAAGGTGATGAGGAAATAGTAAGCACTATTTTGATAATACAAACTGAATACTTAGGGGAATACGAAGGAAATTCGAATGAGGATTATGATGTGGAAGATGAAGAAGCTTTTGATTTTATTCATTCAGAAGGTGAATTAGGATATTTTTAAAGGCCGACAGAAAAGCAAAATTCACATCTTCAACTATTGCATGTTACTGCTTATATGAGTGGTATTTGTGTTAACAAAGTTTTGGTCGATGGAGGAGCAGCAATTAGTTTGTTGCCAGAACGAACGCTAACTAAGGTAGGAAAGTATTCTGATGATTTGATCCCTAATAATATTTCAGTGACCGATTATAGCGGTGTATCAACCCCTGCAAAAGGGTTAGTTACTCTTCAAGTGCAAGTGGGATCTTCATGTCGAAACACTGTTTTTGTGGTGGTGTCTTCGAAGGCTAGCTATAATGCATTGCTTGGACAAGATTGGATTCATGGTGTTGGAGTTGTACCTTTAACCGTGCATTAGAGTATTCTTCTTTGGATTGATGAAGGAATATATGAAGAGATAAAAGCAGATTCGAGCCTTTATGTGGAACAGTTACATGTCGATTTTAAGGTGTATAATGAAAAACTGAAACCTCTTAATGTCGATAGGATGCTTAATTCTTATAATTGTGAAAGCTATTTTGTGACTTCAAAAGGACTTAATGTGAAGCTTTGTCAGCCAAAGCTTGATTTCCCTCCTACTGGGTGGGAGTAGTGGTTTTAAAAAAAAAGAGTCAATAATTCAAGGATATTTTGTCATGGCCAAAAAGCAAGATGTCTCAAATTATTTGGCTACCTTAGAAAGCTATTTAAGTAATTTCAATTCTGCAGAAACTCTTTCTTTTGATAGAAGTGATTCTTTTGATGAAGTTGAATTACATAGGAATTTCAATTCAGTTTTTTCAATTCCTAGTACAAATTTGATTCCTCAAATCGAATTTAGGCCTAAATTAGGTTTTACTTCTTTTCCTATTCCTAGGAGTAATATTGTTAACCAATCTTGCGTCGATGTATCTCACCGTCCTTGTATTGAAAATGATCTGATTGCTAATTTGGTTGATAATAAAGTTTGTTTTTCCTCAAATGAGCTAATAGATCTATCTTTTGATTGTATTTACGATTTGGAACCTTTGAATTTTAAAAAGTATTCAATTAATGATGATAATATCGAAAGAGGTTTTGAGTCTCAAGATCTTCTTGAGGAAATTAGTTTGGGATCTGGTGATGATGTTAGACCCACTTATATTTGTAAAAATATTGACAAGCAATTTCGAGCAGAATTAATCAATCTTTTAGTTAAGTAGAAAAATTGTTTTGCTTGGGATTATCAGGAGATGTCTAGACTTGATCGTTCTTTAGTAGAACACTGATTGGCTTTAAAGCCATTTTCTCAGCCAGTAAAACGGGCACCTCGATGCTTTGCACCTGAGGTCAATCTTAAGGTTAAAGAAGAAATTCAAAGATTGGTTAAAGTAAAGTTTATTCGAATAGCTCATTGTGTTGATTGAGTGTCAAATATTGTACCAGTAATGAAGAAGAATGAGAAACTACGAGTATGCATTGCTTTTATAGATCTAAACAATGCTAATCCTAAAGATGAATATTTTATGCCTATAGCAGACATGTTAGTCGATTCTGCAGCAGGCAATGAAATTTTGATCATGGATGGTTATTCTGGATATAAACAAATCTTTATAGCCAAGGATGATGTGTTGAAAACTACTTTTCGATGTCCTGGGGCTTTAGGAACTTATGAATGAGTGGTGATGCCTTTTGGTTTGAAGAATGCTGGCACAATGTATCAACGTGTCATGAATACTATTTTTCATGAGTTTATCAAAAAATTTATAGAAGTATATATCGATGATATTATAGTTAAGTCAAACTCGATAGACCAGCATCTCAATCATTTGAGCCAAGCATTTGACACAATCTGCAAAAAAAGTTTAAAAATGAATCTTTTAAAATGTGCATTTGGGGTATCTACAGGAAACTTTTTGGATTTTGTAGTTCAAAAGAAAGGTATTGCTATTTATCAAAATAAAGCCAAGGCAATCTTGGAGTTGCCACTATCAATATCAAAGAAGGAGGTACAATCTTTCTTGAGAAAGGTTAATTTCTTTTGACGTTTTGTATCTAATCTTTCTAGTCAAACACGTGTTTTTTCATCTTTATTCAAACTTAAAGATGAGTCTCAGTATAAATGGATAGAGGAACATCAAAAGGCGTTTGATTCGATTAAAGATTATTTCTCCAAAGCACTTATAATGGCAACCATTCGTTCCCATGAGTCATTGAAATTATATATTGCAGCATCGATGAATACTATTGAGTGTATGCTGGCTCAAGATGATGAGGAAGGTCATGAAATGGCCATTTATTATTTAAGTCGAGTTATGTTTGACATTGAGACAAGATATTCTCCGATCGAGAAATTATGTCTTTCTCTTTATTATGCTTGCATGAAATTGAAATGTTATATAGTTGCATAAAAGACTATAAAAGTGATTGCTCAAACGGATCTGATAAAGTATATGTTATCTTATCCCATGTAAAGAGGTCGATTAGGAAAGTGGATGATTGACTTAACGGAGTTCGATTTGTAATATGTGCCAACTAAAGTTGTTAAAGTCAGGTCACTTTGTGGATCTTCTAATTGATAGATCGAATAATCCCAATTACCCGGGGACAAATATTATCGAGGTGAATTCTGATTGTTGGGAGATGTATTTTGATGGTTTGAAACATAAAGATAGTGCTAGAGTCAGTATTTTGATTATTTTCCTAGAAGGTGTCCCATCAAAATTCTTGTTTGAGTTAAAATACCCATGTTCAAATAATATTGCTGAGTATGAAGCCTTGATTTTGGTTTAGAGTTTTTGATTCATAAAGGGGCACTGGATGTTCAATTTTTTGAGATTCTCAGTTGGTTTTAAAACAATTATCGAAAGAATTTAAATTTAATAACAAAAAGTTACAAAAGTATTTGTTGACAGCATGGAAATTATTAGTATATTTTCGAAAAGTATCCTTGGTTCATATTCCAAGAATTCAAAATGAAGTTGGCAACGAGTTGGCTCAAATTATATCGAGATGTAAAATACTTCCCGAAACTTTAGAAAAATTGACAAAGGTACGACAAATTTTGGTGCCTATTGAGGAAAGGGAAGTTTTAGTCATAGATGAGTGGGATGATGATGATTGGAGAAAACTAATTGTGGAATATCTAAGAAATCCTAAAGTCCATATCGATCCGAAAGTTAAGATAAAAACTATGAACTTTGTGGTGTGGGTGATGAGTTATATAAGAAAGGTAATGAAGGAAATCTTATGAGGTGTTTAAGTCAATCTGAAAAAGATATTCCCCTTGGAGAAGTTCATAAGGGTATATGGGGTGCCCATCAAGCTGAAGAGAAAATAAAATGGGTACTTCGACGTGATCGAGTATATTGGCCATCTATGGTGAAAGATAGTATTGATTATGCTAAAGCATGCTAAGAATGTCAGAAGCATGGAGTAATACAACAAATCCCTGCTTCTGAGATACATTCGATTATAAAGCCTTGGCCATTTAGGGGATGGGCTTTGGATTTTATTAGAATGATCCATCCTCCTTCGTCAAAGAATCACAAGTTTATTTTAGTGGCTATCGATTATTATATAAAATGGGTCGAAGCTATTCCTTTGGTAAAAGTAGGTCAAAATGAGATCATTGATTTTATAGAACATATAATTCATCGATTCGGAATCCACTCAAACATTGAGTACTGATCAAGGTACTATGTTTATTGGCCAACGTGTTAAAACTTTTGTAGGCTTGCAGCATCAAGAAATATAACTATGGTGACTTCAACTCTATATTATGCGCAGGCAAATGGTCAAGTTGAAGCTGTAAATAAGATTCTGGTTAATTTGATTAAAAAGCAAAATGGTCAAAGACCTCGAACTTGGCATGAAACTATAAGCCAAGTATTATGGGCTTATCAAAATTAACCCAAAGGATCGACAAACATGTCTCCTTAAAAATTGGTTTATGATCACGATGCAGTTTTACCTTTAGAAATTAATCTCAATACCATAAGAATAATGAGACAAGATGAATTGCCAATTGAGGATTATCAGAATGCGATGTTTGATGAATTAAATGATTTGGATAATGAATGTAACACCCTAACACACAGAGTTTTACACTTAAGTCGTAAAACAAAGGTGGTGTGGTATTACAACCTCTAAAATAAAATGTACATATGTATAATAGTCGAAAGAAGGTAGTATACTAAGAGCCTTGAAGAATAGGTAAAACAAAATCGTAAAATCAAAAGCGCAACACTCAAGATTAAGGATTGCTTGCGTACGAAGAAAGCTAAAGATCATAAACATATATATATATATATATATATATATATATATATATATATATATATATATATATATATATATATATATATATATATATATATATATATATATATAGAAAGTAATAACAGAGGGTCAAGAGTACAAAATAACAAGCTCCTAACTCAGCCTGTGAAGCTAAGGCTGGCCGGAGAATATTTACATACATATATACATAACCCACAATCCAAAATACATACATAAAGTCCTAGTTCTCCATACACCTCTAAGAGGTACAAAAGTAAAACAAGTATATACATGAGGAGAGTCTATACATATATAACAAAAGATCAAAAGTAAAGTCCCAAAATGACCACTTCGCTGCAGAACTCCAGACGCCTAGCGAGGTGCCTCTCGACCTGCATCTGAAAAATAACAATAACGTATGGGATGAGAACCGGAGGTTCTCAGCATGGTAAAGGTGCCACCTACATAAGATATAAGGTCCTGGCAATGCCAGAGACAATCCTAGAACACCGACACTCAGATTATAAAGCATAAAGGGTTAAACCAGAAACCGTAGACGGGTGGTCTTCTAAGGATTCCTAAACCTAACTAAAACTTAGCTAGAACACTAAATCTCTCCACCCTTCATCCATTCCTCCATCTCCGGTGAATTTGCACAGACAGACAAGCATACAATGGCAAACATAGGTAGAATACAAGTAATACAGATAACAAGTATAACAGTTAGCATATTATAATCAATTAGGCATTCCCAATTAATGCATAAACAAG